>NC_091942.1:15662500-15875000 GCF_041260155.1 Ptychodera flava
ATGTTGTCAGTCTGAGTGTCAGTGCAGGTGGATCAGTTTACATTCACAGTAGGAAGATGGAAACGCAGTCGTCAGAATTTGTTTTAATTTGTTGCCTCATAGTGTTTTTTAATACTAGGGATTTCTCTTTCTCGTAGTTATGGCCATATGGTTCGACAATGTCATGAAACCTTGGTATGAAAGTTTCGACCGCCGATGGCTTTGACAGAAATCCAAGAAATCTGAAACACTGCTCAAGTTGGAGAATTTCAGTACCCAAGGTCTTGTGACTTTGCCGATGTTAAACACATTTTCTCCCCTCTGGTTCGAGACTGACTCATCTCCGATTCATCAGTAACGACCCACGCTCTATCAGAGTCACAATGTCGTTATATATAGATGTGAGGTAAAAATAAGTGTATCTAGTATTGACATTTGGCAGACTTTGATGTGATGATTCAATTAACCTTTCTTGTTCTCTTCTTTCACCATAAAATAACAAATTTAACACAAATATCCTGTCACTATTTTGTTTTGACGGATCGACATCGAGATGCGTCCTCTTCACGCTCGCTCTATTTTTAGCATTTTCGGGATAAAACGACGAACAGTTTCACAGACTGACACTATACTGTTGAATCGTTTTTGAGTACATGTTACTTGTTTGATTATGAATACTTTGTCGACAATTAATCGAATACACCTTTACAGGGGGAGGCCTTTAATCCTTCGAGCGCCCAAGTCAACTTTTGTCGACTATATTTAATGTACCCCAGTCAATTTTTTTCAGATTTTTGCCCAAATTTCGATGAATACCTGTAGCCAATGAAATGTGATGTCTGTTTGGTCCAAAGTAATAAAAAAAAATACAGAAAAATTCATAAAAAATGTTAAAATGTCGCACTAAAATTTTGGTGGGAAAAATTACAGCACTCAAATGGTCATGCGCGCGATGTCAGACATCTTGGGCCTCACGTATTGTTTATTCGACAGCAAATTTCGAGATCTGCTGACTTGTTTTGTTCCAAGGAGACTAAATCAAACGGGACGCGTGTGCCATAAGGGATAGAATAGCACAAAACAAAAAATATATCGCCATTTTTTTCTCTGACATACAGGAAACTGTGTACGCGAATGATTGATGTTGACAAGTTTGTTATCAATCGAACAGTTGAACAGAAGTCCAAAAGCATACACATTGCGACTGTTGACATGGGTGACGTATGTGAGCTTGATAAACATCTTTAGACCAGCCAGGATATTATGTATACACACACAGACTTAAACGAGATCAACTGAGATACGTCCCAGACCATTCTCCAGATATATCCCCCGACGTCCCGTCCAAGCACGCCATAGTATTAGATATTCATCGCCGCCCTTATTAGGATATTCTGAAACTAGTAGGAAAGGATGAACCAGCTGATCTTGTTGGGCTGTGGTCATGCAATTTTTCATCCCCCGAGATTTTATATTTTTGGCGAGTTAAAAGGGGGTGTAAGTTCTGCATTGGCGGCCAATAAAATGTTTACTCAGCTACCCTCAATCTTTTCCAAGCAGATAAATATTTTTCAAGTCACTCGTAGCAGTGAGGCTGCTACTGAGCTGAATTTTACTAAATTCTACTAAATTTTACGAAGCAGAATTGATAGCATGTTCACAATCTGTAGCTCTTTCCCTCAGTGAACATGATACGATTCGAAACGTCACCACCCCACCATGGCAGCTAAGTCACATCATTCTTTCAATGAACACCCAAGTGAAGCCCGTCGTGTGCTATAGCCACTTCTTCGTGCCTCAACATTGATCTCAAGCGTGAATTAGCCGACGTCACGACATCAGTCGGCATGATCACGATTCCGTGAAAATATCCTATACAATTATTTATTTAGGAGACAACTTATCTCGATTCAAATATGTCCATATATCTGTAGACATAAGGCTTACAATACTCGACTAAACATTAAATATCGTTATCTTCCTCGTTCTGAACAAACCTGTTGAGGCTTTAGCAAATATGTCTGGCGGGGATTTTTCAATTGTATTTGTATATTTGCACCTCTGCGGTCATCGGCTGTACGCGTTGGTTTCCTGCCATTTCACATCAAACACCAAAATGACCCACTTTCCACCAACGGTTTACAAACACGTCACACATCATCAATTTATTCGCGTCAGAAAGGTATGCTGTCAAAACCGCACCCGTGACCTCGCCACAAAGGTCAAGGACTCGTGATTGCAGGACGGGACCTCTCAAAACCGAAACGTCTGGCATATTTGCTGTCCATATTTTAACGAGATTAAAGTCTGCGGTTTTTTGAAAGCTCCCAATATGTTTCCCTTTTTGCATGCTACCACACGATAGAACTATGATTTATTACGTCGGTGTACAGCTTGGCATTTCCATGTGGCACATGTACTCCATTCGCCTCAGCTTCATTGTTGACAAAGGGCACATATGCAGTTGCTTGTGGCGACTACATAGCCGGGAATTACCGTAATATCCCTACTCTTAATGCTATTTTAGTATTTCTTTTTCTTTCATTTCAGCTCTAATCGGCGTGACGATGACGGAATCACTTGTATGCCACGGCAAACACGAAGTTTTCATTTCGTGAAATCGCTCCAATCACGTCCAATGAAGATGACGCGTGCATTCATTTTGAGATCGAGGCTTCACGACGATAAATGACAAATTATCATGTCTCGCCGAGACAAAGTTGACATGATAGAGAATCATCGGAAGCGCACGCATTTACATATGCACACATGGCGTCACTAAAATGTCCCATTACGATATTAACGTTTGACCAGCTGTGTACGCCAACAAAAGATCCTTCGTCAAAAACGATCATTCATCTTTACCAAATAATGTTTTAATATGTTTGATTGAACTCTCTTTAGGTGAGCAGAGTTGCGAACTTTCATCATTTTAGGTAAGTTGACTTTCTGTAACACAAACATTTAGTATTGACACTCCCTTTTTGAATCTCGAGCTTTTAAATAACCAATGCTAACAATATGCATGAAGAAGTACCTTTAATTTTCTATACTCATCATTTGACGGAGAATTCACTTTTTTATGGGGGAGAGGGGTGGTGGAAATCAGGAGGGATAAGTTTTAAAAAATGGTTTGGAAGGGGTAAAATTTTTACAATAGACAGTTTTTTTCACAACAGTAGATTTATATGAAGTTATGACATTACCAAAATAGAAACGAAATTCAAAACAATGAAACAGGGTATGATTTATTCTGTATGAAGTCTGGAAACAATATAAATAGGATTCTGTCAGCAAAAGTGTCGGTCGTAATGGTAAACAAACAACAAACAGCACAAATTCCAGCTTATAGTATAATAAGGACTGTAAATTATGGCTTCTAGTGTGACTATTACACTTCTGACCGGAAAAAGGCATATAGCCAAGAATCTACAAGAATCTACATAAAATCATCGTAATGAGATTGTAAACATCTAAGGTTGAACAACCTTTGCTGTTCGAGGCCTCGTTATGATTCTGCGGTTTACAATCTACCAGACTGAGTGTGTTAAGGTAGAATGAAAGTATAATGATATTTTCGATTATTGACATATTAAGGTAGTATGCCCCTCGAAAGTGAAAGACTTAATTTTTGCTGAAACTTTCCTGAATGAAACTTTCAACCATTCTCTCACCAAATCAACAATAAAATTCGGGTATCACCCTGCAAAGTTTGGAATTAGCGAAACAAATTGCCCAACATTTTGCGATATTTGAAATTCAAAATGGCCGTCATTCCTGTTATAACTCTATGGTGGATAAATAAAATTTTGGATTTTCGAAAAACTAATCCGGCATAAGTTTGTCTTTCTTCAAGATCTTTAAAATGAGCCCCCACAAGTGGTAGACTAGGAAAGAATTGTAGAAAGTTGAGAGTCCTGTCCCCGAGGCGTTTTCTACCTTAAAACAGCTGGTCACATTCCAGCACCACATCTTGATGGCCCATAATGATTACATTATAATCTTTTATTAATCTGGCTGCACGGGGGGGGGGGGTAACATTTGACAGTTGGTTAATCGAGAGAGCATATTCTGAAACTATACTTTTAGGACAACTTTTATATTTCTTTTTTTTCTCAAGTTCCATCGCCCCTCCTCATTAATATTGAAGGCTCCCAGAAGTTCAGCGATTTTCCTATTAAATTCCTCTGAAGAACAAATGCAATTTTGCTACAAAGTACTGTGTGAAAGACCCATTTTTATCGAAGATATCACTTCGCCGCCAGCATAGTAACTATACACGCGTATTTGCTATTTTCGATCAGGATATTTCAAGCCAACACAAATAGCGTATTATCAAACGTATACAAGTTTGAGTTTTGAACTTGAAACAGCTCTGCAGCCTACTTTCTTTCAACGGCGCTATCGACCAATTTCAATCGTAGAATTCTACTCAAGGCGCTAAAATAGACCCTGCACAATTTCCGCTAGTCGTTGAGAACGTGCTAATTTTCAAAATTTTTATTACCAAAGTAAATGTAATGAGAACTTTTCTGAATAAAATTTTTCTCGGTCTTATTTGTTGTTGTTTGGTCAAACGATATCTCAAATTTTAAGAACGAACCGATACGCCCTTATTCCATGTAGTTATAAATCGAAAGATTTATAATACTTCCTGTTTATATCAAATGCAGAAGTGAAACTCTCTGCCAATAAAAACGCAATGCATGTGTACACATGATCATAAATTCTAGTTTCACAAAGATTAAACTTTTTAAAGAGAGTATTTAATCTAACGCCCACATAATGGGCGAAAAATGTAGAATATGGTATACTATAGAGATTATATACTTGTTACAGTCAGAACCATTGCCATGTCATCGACTTCAAAGCGCAAATACAAATGTTTTGTCTTAAAAAGCGAACTAAATTCCTACAGTCAGAAATCTATAGCTATTTTCTTCTTGTTTTATTATCAGGTCAAATGCAGGGTTTCTCGATAATTGTGATAATGAGAGTCACTGAGGGAAATTTTATCAATACAAGTCACCCGCCGGCTGTTGTTTTTCCCGCACATAATGAAGGGTCCCATCCGCCTAACGTCCGCCGCATTATAAACATTAAGAGCGATTAGAGCGGCTTTCCATTACAGAAAACGCGGACAATACCAGCACAAAAACGCGGTGGCCGACCACTTAGAGCTTAACCGTTAAATAGCGGGGCCGGTGACGTGGGTACATACGCCGTTCTGACGGAGTTTGTTTAAAGGAATATCGGGCATATTTCTGTCGCCACTCCTGTCGCCTTAGTGTCGGACAAATAATGTTAATTTAATTCACTTGCAACGACGCGCTCACCTACTCATTCCCATCCGCTTTCATTCCATTGAATATCCACGTTTCCTTGCTTCCTTTGACCTGGGTGCTTTGATTAGTTTTGAATTGTGTCTCTTTAAGTGTCGTGTTTCCCTGATTATATGGACCGTAATTTGATATGCCTACACGATAACAACTATATTGAGGGGAATGGTCTTTCCAAAGCCGGCAATAGATATTCTTTGAGTATCTGTTCGAATATTTTCTCTCGTAAGTTCCCTTGGGTAAGATTACGTTAACTGTGTGCACACATACTACATACAAATTTTATATATATGTTTATATATATATATATATATATATATATATATATATATATATATATATATATATATATATATATATATATATGATCTATCTATCTCTATTCATTCATCTTTCTATCTTTCTATCTTTCTATCTTTCTATCTATCTATCTATCTATCTATCTATCTATCTATCTATCTATCTATCTATCTATCTATCTATCTATATTTATGTATATAGACATAGATCCATCCATCCATCCATCCATCCATCCATTCACGCATACATACATACATACATACATACATACATACATACATACATACATACATACATACATACATACATACATACATACATACATACATACATACATACATACATACATACATACATACATACGTACGTACGTACGTACATACGTACATACGTACATACATACATACATACATACATACATACATACATACATACATACATACATACATACATACATACATACATACATACATACATACATACATACATACATACATACATACATACATACATACATACATACATACATACATACATACATACATACATACATACATAATTACATTCATACATACATACATACATAAATTCATACATACATACATTCATTCATTCAGTTGAAGAAATGAAAGATAACAACCGTCTACCACGGAGCTTGCAGGGTTAAACATCTCGAAATAATTATACTTTGATATATAGAGCTGTCCATTCTCATCGCGGCAACTGCATACGCGTCGCGACAAGGGTAGTTGAGAATGCCAATGGACGTGCTACGAGTAGCCTAATAAAATTCGAAACTTCACTTGGTTTTCGATATTTAGATCCCTGCATGAAGTCAGGAAGGGGAAGTCATCGAAAGAATTACTAATGTCATAAGAAGGAGAAACTCAGTTCAATGTCACGTGATAAATTATTTAGTTACATAGGGAAGTAAAAGTGTGATTTGTTTTTATCGAACCGAAGTTCTGCTTACATTGTTTGCAGCGCGGCCGACACAGTTTCTTTATTTGCACTATCTTGATAGAAAAGGTGTTATCTACTTGCTGCAGTTGAGCTACTTTGGCTCCATATTTACTATCTATTTGTTTTCGTAGTAATGGTTTGTGACAACAGGCTTACCACGTGACCACAGTTTTGCTGCTAAAAGTGTCCATAAATCCTGAAAACGAGGTCATTTTGGGGGGTTGAAAACTTTGGGCATCGTAGTCTTTCCGTTTTGATACTGTTTTCTATTGCTCACAGGAATGTGGAACACGCATTTGTAAATTCGTGTCTGCTGCGAATTCCGCCACATATTTACCCAGGATTCGACTTAAGCACGTTGAGATATCTATTCCTATGGCAATTGTAATACACTGGAGTTTACTTTATTGTTCATCTCGTAAGTTTGTTGTTTCGATGTTACGACACACAGGGGTATGGCAGTCTCGACCTTTCGGTACACAATACCTGCATTTTACGCTTTGAAAAATTAATCTTCGTTGCATGCAGTAGTTATTATATAATGAACATAAATCATGTTGACCTTTGAACCATGCTCTGTCGTTCCAAAGCCGATGTGACGTGGCAGGTGTGCGATAGTATACTATTCGATATCATGTCTGGCATATAGATACCGGGTGGGGGGAGGGGTGCAAGTAAGACTCGAGGCACTGAGTAAATATTGCAACATAAAGAAATGAAAAATTTGAAGATCTCTTCATTGTCATAGCCATATTTTTTTCAAGCAAATTTGTAAGGTTTCGGATTTAAGATCGAGAGTACGGACAAAGTTGTACGCGAGATGCGGATGGCAGCCATGGTACTTATTTGGCAAACACTGTATACTTTGTGTTGACGAGTGAGTCTTTCGAAACATTTTAAATAAAACATTAATATGCCAAACCTTGGCATTCCCTTGACAGAACCTCAGACGACTACTACAGTGAAATTAAAAGCAACTCGGTCCCTTACCGCCAGCTACCGTGATAAAAGAAATATTATTTATAGCGTTCCGGTATTTGATGTGGCAGAGAAAAAACGGCAATTTTGATTTATTGGTTATGTACGCGACTCTGGCACAACCGGGAAGGTTTAATGACGTCATTGTCGTGTGGGCGCCTTTCTAGCCCATTAACGGACTGGTAAATGTTCATAACTTTTGATTTTACTGTCATTATATTTGTTGATGTATAACACAATATACACAGCATTAGCGTTGACCGCACACGACGCTTTGTGTACAACACTGCAATGTTGTTGTTGGCAATTAAGTGAATTTTAAGTCCGGAGAGAAATTCTGTCGTCAACAATGACATCGTGCATCATTACAAACGTACACAAGCTAACAGAAAACTACATGCATTTCGACATCATTTGGAGAGTAAAATGATTAACTGCATTTTACAATTAGAACGAATTGAATAATACTAGAAAGAACACCATGACACAGCCAATGGAGCTTTAACATTAAAATAGATTTAGCAAACGGCACAGAAGTGGACTCCGGAGATTATGGCGACGCGTGTCCAAAACTGTCACTGTTATCAAGTCCACTCACCCGTCCATTACATCAGACAGACTACTCTGAATTTCCGGCTGTACGGTTTTACATTTCAGAAGTCCCTAGAATGACTGCAATCAGCGTTAACCAGATTTTCAAGTTGCAATTAGAGGCCACGTGTACTTGTCACTTTCCTTTAATGTCCCGCGGCTGGTCATCCTAGATTTTAGAATCTCTCTGACCTTTGGCGTTTTCTTAATAACCTCCTCGGAGAGACAGAGTTGTAGAGAAATTGGCTTACAGGAATCTAGAGATATCATTGCACGTAAAATGTTTTCACAGATCTGATATGCATCAGAATATTAGGGACCTATAAAGCAGGCCAGATCCATGCGAGTAATCAAACATTAAAAGGAAAAACAGGGCAATATAAAATCATTGCGTTGATTCGTATTGTCATTAATATGGATGTCACAGTTATATGCCTTAATTTAAAGTCAATGAGACTACGTCCGTAGTCTAATTATCCAACTAAAAATTGTACGAAGAAAAGGAGAGAGATACGGAGAGAGAGAGAGAGAGAGAGAGAGAGAGAGAGAGAGAGAGAGAGAGAGAGAGAGAGAGAGAGAGAGAGAGAGAGAGAGAGAGAGAGAGAGAGAGAGAGAGAATATATTTTAACATATCACACAAATTTCTTAAAGTACAAAGTAAGATTTATGACGCTCTGCTTTTAGCATGGAGCACTGTAATTTCCCATGAGGGCTTCTATATACTTTGATACTTTGATATATATATATATATATATATATATATATATATATATATATATATATATATATATATATATATATACATATATCGATATATCGAAGTATATATATGTTTATATATTAACAAGGATATATATATATATATATATATATATATATGCCAGAATTTCAATATACTGCTGTTATATGATAGTAATAAAACACCCCAGCAACGGGTATGCCACTCGGTTTTGAGCAGTTCAGGCTCCAAATGCACTCACTGTCGCTCAATCACGTGTATGTCGTTAACTGGTCAATATCCTATCGCTGGGGTGGTTTATTGCTAATGACAGCACCATCGGCATTTTGGTTAAAATTTACATTATGCCCTAAGATATTTGGACTATAACGGACATTTGAGAAAGTACAGAAAATCAAGGTTGAGAGCCTCGATATCACAATTTTTACAGTGTCTGTGAAATGTTATGTACAAAATAACTATTTTTGTATGAATAACCTATATTAGCGATATAAATTTTCTATTTCTATTCATTTTCCTGGAATATTGAATGCAACTTAAGGCTCATAAAATGCTTAAATGGGAACGATAACTCAACTGATGTGATATTTATACGAATAAAAGTCATCGTTCGTAGACCGCTGCTGGTGGCGTTTCGACCTAGCATTGACGTAAGACATAGTTGTGAAATTCTGTTTTAGCGCTCTATTTGGTGATTTCGCAGCAGGAGAGCGAAATTTGCGGTCAAGGAGGTGTCACATCTGCCGCACAGCCATTAACGTCAGTAGAATCACTTTATATTGGCTACGACACACTCGTCTGCACTGTAAAAATCGATATCTTTGGGGGGCCGTTCCCGTAAATAGAAATAAAAAAATCAAGTCATTGTATTTTCTCGTTGTTATTTTTTGGCCCTGGGACTGTTTGCCCGTTATTTGGATAACGAGTAAGCCGGTTTCATGATGAATTTCGGCTTCTCGCCCATGGCAGAAGATGGTCAGGGTGGGCTCAGTGACGTCAATACCACAGCATGGAGAACGCATCGATGACGTCACTAATTGTTATACTTACACACGGCCAGTAACGTGTTCAGAATAAATCAATTAAGTCTAAAGCGAAATAAAATAACACCTGGCATTTGTATCAATTACTAATTGACGTACAACAAGGAGCGGGAATAATGCAGACGACGACAACAACAGTTGTATTTTGAAGGTGGCTGAACATTTGGCGCGTGTTGTTGCAGCCCTAGCTCACAAGCAAAATTTAGAAAGGTACAAATCGAATTGATTTTAGGGGATTTAGTCGCCATCTTTCTGAAGTTATTCTGATACGCGGAATTCCCGCCAATAGGGAAAAATGCAACAGACTGTACTTCTTCATATCGCCATCGAATTTGAAAAAAAAAAACATTGCCAACGCTATATACTACAGAAATATAGAAATACAAATAGCAATCCGCAACAAAGATACAGTTTTTGTCATGCTTGTTAGATATAGGACAACTACAGTGGACGATACGCTGAGTAAATTCAATATGGAAGCTACGATATTTTTTGCCATTGTAATTTACGAAATTTGACAGACTATGATGGGCTTGTCCCTCTAACGTCAGTTCCTTGTACATGCAGATCCAATATATCAGAGCGATTCGTTTGAGGTCTAAAAAACTAAGGCTGTAGAGCATTATTAAAACGACATAAGCGGTCATAATAATTTTATGACCGACACATGGTTTTGATTAGCTCCAGAGCGAGCAGTGTTATCAGCCATCATATATTCTGGTCCCGCCAGGCGGGGTTTCATTCAAACACGTGACATACTTTTTTAAAATCCACCATCTTCTTGGGTTTTTATGTGAAACCACAGATTTGATATGTTTTTATAGGCAGAGCTTACAGTTTTTTAAAACTCCTCTGCTTTCAACCCTAAATCATATTTTCAACAGAAATACCAGGCACGAAGTTGTCTTTACAGCAATACTGCTTACATTTCCCGCCGTTTTGACGACCCCCCCCCCCCCCCCCCCGTTTTACTGATCGTCCATTTCCCGCTGAGCGAGGCTCAACATGATCGTACTTTAGATTTATGTCTCTCCACTGAAGTTAGCTCGGGAAAATAAATTCATAATGCAACGATGTCATAAAAAGACCAAAAGGGCATCGTTCGGACAATGGTTATTTAACTTTTGAAATGTAAACATCGGTAGTTACGGTTTTAAAAATATTCATACCAGCCTGAATATGAAAATTTGCGTAATTTACGATGCGGGGCAAGATAACAGTAAATTGTGGCAAATGAGATATGAGGGAAGAAATTAAACGACAAACGCAGTCAAATATCTCGGTAAGAACTTATCTTCACAGAGTTCAGAACGTGCCTTTCAGGGGAAAGATAAAACAAAATATAACAACAGAGGACTGGTCATCCATGTAACTGAAAACGCGATAAACACGGCTGGGCGTTTTTTGACGTGATATAACGTGATGTTTCGATGGGCAATTTAGTCCATAAATAAAACCGTATAAGAGACACTAGCGCTGGCTGCATCGGATTTGTGCAATTTTATATTGCGTTTTGAATTCTCAAACCGCCAAAACTGCTGCCATGATATGACAGGATTATTTTAAAGAATTCTTATCAGGTGGGGACTCGTTTTATCGCGTCCCTTGCTCGAGATTTCATCGAAACACTTAGATAGGCAAAATATTACTGTCTCTGTTTGCTTGCAAGAAATAGGTCATCGTGTTTTCAGCCGCCTCTAGGAGGATAAACATAGGCTGAACGTGTTTTGATATCACAACTGTGCTAGAATCAATATTGTATGCGTTGTCGCGCCATCACATTTTCCGAACATTCGGTGATTCGAAGTGAACAACTGTTTTATTATACAAATAAGCGCGATACCTAAAAACGCCCATTATTATGAAAATATTTTGGTTCAACTCATTATCATATTTTATCATAAAAAAGACCTACTGAATTAATTTTGCTTTTGCCACGTCAAAGACTCCATCAGTTTACAACTGAGCGAAAACTAAACGCGAACTCGCAGAGTATATATGTCTCATGTATAACATAAACACCACGGAGATGATTGTAAACGGTATCCAATATCGTCAGGAATACTAAACCATGGCGAATAATTTTGAAAGCTTTTTTCAAATAAACATGGGTGTGAATTTCGATATCATGTCCCTGCGCATATTCATCAAGCCGATTCATGCTTTCCACTCGTTGAAACTCCAGGGAGTGAGTGTCAGCTTGAATAAAATGTGGGTCATTGGTGATGAAATCTCGGATTGAGGCTTAGTCTTGTCATGTACATAAGTAATATAATCTGGGCCATAACCATATTTTTTTTATTTTTTCTGTGTAACAAGTAAAGCTTCCTTTTATCTGAAACCCTTAATGACATTGATTAGTATTAAACTTATTAACACAATGCTTTGTGTACTGTACGCATTGTTTATTATTGACGAATTCATTCTAGTCTGGGCTAAACTTCAGTGTTCAACGATAACATTAGGCATGTACCACATGACACGCATGTACGGCTTAATTAAAATAAATTTGTGTTACCAGTAACATGCGACCAAAAATTAGAGTAGGTATATCGAAGGAAACTTAGTTTTCTTTTTCTTTTTATTTTTCTTTGCTGAGACCCATTTAATACATTAAACAGTAGAGAATTTTCTCGAAATGTTTTAAAAATGTGAAAAAAATGTCAAGGGTGGGCGGGTTTTAGGGTAGGTCGGTTAACGGAAACACGCATGTTTTGTTTTTTGTTTTTCATTTGGCCTGCATTTCGACGAGATTTGGAAGAGAGGAGTTTCGCGGATACGCATCCCGGAGAAAACATCAAATGTACAGACAATGGAGATCAGTTTGTACTGACAACAGTTTCTGCAAGGACACATCTCAAGGACGATCCGTCGTGCAAAGACGTGATAAGGCCAAGCGGAATTTGTCTTAACACGGCGACCTCGCAAACGTGCGCTTCACAGGGGCCGAAAGCCCCTCATCCGGTGTCGCGACCTCTGAGAGTATCCACTTCGCGCCCTCGATAAGTGTCTTTCGAATGGTGCACGGTTTGAAGTAGATTTCACATATACATGTACTCGACCATGCCTTCGAGTGCTGTTCCATCAGCAATTAATACGTAGGCTACTATCTCAAAGGCTCCTTGGGCAGCTCAAAATGCCGAACAAAAGATGTTCCGCGCTTTTTGAAATTAATTCACATCAAATTGTCTAGAACGGCATGACGAGATAGCGAAAACATTTTCGCAAATTTCTCGATGAATAGAAATCATTGTGCATTTTCGCTGAACAATAAGCTTACAAACATACAAAACAGTTTCATGGCTTGATCTTTAAGTATACATATCTCATTTTTACAATTATAGAGTAAACGGGAAATAATTCTGTTTTTTGCGCTTCCGCTGTGAATATTTGGCTCGAGCTCGTTCGTTTGTGTCTTGAAGAGCGGATAAACAGTGCTATCAAAAATCAATTCTCGGAAAGCGGCGACCTCCATTTTGACAATGCGCTTGTGCTTAGTGACGGTTCGATCTTGTCCATAAATTTAACGACGTTTGTCATTTCAATGATACCTACTAAATTATTGATTTCCAAGGATCGACTGTATGTGGTTACTGGTGCTACATCTAAAGCTACATGTAGGCCTAGTTGTATCTTTCAATGAATTTTCCAGTTCTGTTTCTGTCTGTGACTAAGGTCACTTGTTCTTCTACCCAAAATCACGTTTAAATGCCAGGTGTATTATCGTCAACGCGTGTCTTATGTCCGATGTTATCTTTGACGACCACATTTATCGATAGAGAAATTAATTTTTCAAAACAAAAAATTAGTATAATGTATAACTTATACAGTTTGCAAAGCTCATACTTATGCATTTTGAAGTGCTTTACAGGACGACGAATAAACTTGATTTTTAATGCCATTATTTATTACACTGATATAAACAGTTTATTGTCCCATTTGCAAGTAGCAAAAATGTGTGAAATATGGTCGCAAATCGCGTCAATCAATTTGCGCTGCTACAGATATTTCACAGCTACTCATGGATTCAACTATACATACTCATTTGTACCACTGAAAACGTCTCCTGTAATTAGCTGAGGAGAATTAAATATGGCTGATAGAGGTTTTGGCTCGAGGCGCTTTAACGATCGAGCCTTGAAGTCCAACAGTTACTTTAACTGTTCCATAAATGGCGGCAACATTTCTCAATCAACGTCTGTTTCTGAACAACAAATTACTGGCAATCACTCGAGGTATAGCCGATGAAAATAAAGATTTATAAGCTTATAATCACTCTGTGCATTTCACCGCCGCCATTTTTAGAAACCATGGTTTTTTTCTCTGCCTGTTACATTTTAGGTCGGGTTCGGTAAAGATGCTCTCTCCCGCCTTTTAATACTCTCCGTCTGTAAGTCGCCGCTGCCCTGTGACGTCACACAACCAGGCAAGCTGCCGTGACGACGTATTATGGGATAGGTTCTGCAGGAAACAGGCAGTGTGTATTGACAAATATTATATCGCACTGGACACTGGCTGCGTTGGGAGCTGGGCGAGCGCCAGGCGAGTAGCTGTTGTATGACCCCTGTCGACATGACGGACATCGAACCATGTCAGCATTTGGAGCTATCCAACGTCGGAGACCAGGTCTTCGCTGCCGAGTGCATTCAGAAGAGGCGAGTTAGAAAGGTGAGTGCTGAGCTTCAGCTCTCGGTAATTTTTACCGATTGAATGGCCGTCAGACAGTGCGGCGAACTAGCAGTTCCATAGCAGAGCTGTCGACACAGCTGAATTAGCCCTAGATATGTAAACGCCAACACTGACAGGCGTTTCTTTTCTATGTCTACACACAGGGGACAGTCGAGTACCAGGTCAAATGGAAAGGCTGGTCAAACAGGTAAGTGGTGACGTGTCTGTATTTTTTTCCACGGCTTGTGAACGGTCAGATCTATGCAGCGGCGTTCTTTTATACCCCAATTACAGTCCTGTCTCCTCGTTCTTGTTGAAAGGTTGTCGGCGTTATGGAGATACCGTTGTTAACTACGCCAGTACATATTATATTTGCGTAAACGGCCTATAATAGGTGCGTCTGCGTGTGTTTACTTGCAGATATAATACCTGGGAACCAGAGGCGAATATATTAGATCCGCGATTACTGCAGGCATTCGAGGGAAGGTAGGAACACGAGTAAAATTCCGCCTCAATAATGGATACACACATAAATGATTTTGGCAAATTCACAAGATGTGTCTTCAATCGCGTGCTCCGTGCTACTCAAAGCGACGCCGAAGCTTCAAAGCGTTCCGCTTGCACACTCCAAAGTCCATTTAATTTCCACTAAATTTCAGCTGACTGAACAATCTCTTTGATCCTTTCCCCTTTTCTCTTAAAACACGATAAATAGGCAACAGTCTCAGAACGAACATCAGGCTGGGCGAGGCAAGAAATTGAAGCGATATCGTTCACAGGTACAGTAAATAATATACCAGGATAATTACCATATATATTCATAATAATTTTTGATATTTTTTGTTTCCCTTTGACTTTTCCCCTGCGTATCTCTACTCTTGTATTTGGGCTCACACTGACAAGGTGTTTAGTGATGATATCAATACGATATAACCACTTTTGCAATTTTATTCTTAATAGTCTTCAGTAAACCAGGAAAGAGACTGCAACGGAAATATTGACAACGAAGGTGACAGGCATTTTCCAGAATGTGGTCACAGAAAGAAGAGGAGTCTGAAAAACACAGAGGACGAAAATTTGCAGATTGAGAAAAAATATTGTGGTGACGAGACCGCCTTGCACGAGTCAAGTGAATCTTTTAAGGAGAAACCAGGTAGAATATGCCAGAACGGAGATGTTAAGTATTCAGGTGGAAATAATTGTGAACATATGGATTCGAATAAAAACAGCGACGCAGCGCGTGGTAATTGTAGCGCTGTTGCCAAGACCACGGGATTAAATATCAAGAAAGAGGCGGGAAAGTCGTCAAAGGCACGTATATGCAGTGTTATAAGATCCACAGATAGCTTGAAATTGAAAATTGTTGCCGCTGAGAAAACGTGTATCAATAATGGCTCGGCTGACAGAAAGAAATGCGCACTGCACTTAGACAAGCAAAGGGAGTGCAAAAACGATAATCAAAATGGCGGAGTCGATGAGCAGACGATAACCACATTTGAAACACCGCTGACACCGATCTCAGAAGAAGACATTGCAGTGAAAGATATTGCTGTTGAGCATAGCAGTACTGTCGACTCAAGGGAGAAAGACGACCCGCTGCCTGATTGCGAACACGGGCCGAAAAGAGCCCGCTTTTTTGATTATTTCGACAATTTGGGATATGTAGATTGGAGACCAAACGGGTCACGTGACGATGTCACCGTGACCGACGTGACCACGCAGAACGTGACTATTACCATACGCGAGAGCACATCCGAGCCGTCGAAAGCGGAGAAATGACCACAGTTGGTTAAAACCTGACCTGACCTTGAACGTCAGTTGCCAGTGGCAACGACTTGTGAATACAATTTCAACAGTCAGTCATTGTTGGAATGTGTATGAAAGGCTTGCGTGATTGGGGCAATGCCGGGAAGAAATTAGCGAAGAAATTGTATTATAAAATTAAACCGTGAATTTATGTTTGGAGAAACAGCAATGTATATACATGTAAATGTTTTAACAGCAATTAATGTACAGTCACACGGGTTAAACCATATCGATAAACCGACGCCGCCGTAGATTGTCTGTAGCAAGCAGTGCATGCACGTAGGTCGTCGCTCCATAAGCGAGTAAACCATGTAGGTTTGATTATATAATATTGAATAATTCCGAAAATATGTGTAGACACAGATCGTTATTCATTTTTTTATTTAGGCTTACTATTATAGTGTTGCAAATTTTGTGATGTGGGATTTTACCACTACGATTTTCCCAACGGTATCTTAGAAATGGGCTAATACTTTTTGGGTTTTTTGGGGGTCTTTTTTGTTCAGTATATACCAGTACATGCAGAAGCGTACACTTCCTTGGCAATGGCCAATGAAATGTATCCGTTAGCAAAAAAAGAAAAGGGTTTGTTTTTCATCCTCGCCCGCGTTTAACAAAGCCCTGCCGCGCCATTTTTCTTCCGTGTTCGCTTTAACAAAACAAAAAAGATTGACCAGTTTCAAAGTCTGACCTCACATAACTGCACATGCATTTCTTATCAGTTACCACATCTATGTCGTCGTGTACCAGAGTTACAACTGCAGCCAAACATTCCTGCGTTGTTATTTTGGATCTCCTTAACAAAAAGCAAAATTAATCATCACACCACTGTTTGTCTGAGCCGGCAACCAAGGATGAGAAACAAAGCTCTTATTTTGTTTTGCCTTTATGCAGTTGACCACACAGAATATTGATAAGGATATATCTGGCTCCGTTCGTTTTATGAGTAAACTGCCAAAATGCTTTAAACCGACAACTACAGAATACTTTTATGGTCATATTTCTATATCCGTACCCGCATGGGTACCAGTAACAACTTTAATTGTTGCTTCATTACACTGTGAAAATATTGGCAGGTTTAGTAGCCTATCGATATCCATTTGTAATACCGTTTGTAGAGCATCTCGGAAGCTGTTATCCAATTGGTTCGCTAAATCTTACCGTTAATTATGCACAATAGATTCCCTAAGATGTTGTGAATAGTGACAAACGACCAATCAGATATAACTTTCCGAGCCAGCTGCACATCAGCAGGCCGTTTGACCCTTGTATACGCTCGATTGCCGTGCGATATTCCGCCAATAGATATGCGCAACCCTTGGCACTTGAACTTCACCATACCGCCGGTAATGACGATGCAACCAAAATTTAAAATAGGTATACGAGTGGAGGGGACTCTGTTTCGACACCCTAGTAGCAAGTACAATTCAATACTTTTGCACTGTTCAAAATTTCTAATCGGAAAAATTACGTTCAGTAATGTTCAGTTATAATGATGTTCTGGGGTAGTCGCCATTCAAGGATAATGGATAATATTGGCAATATGGATAAATAAAGTACAACAGAAAATGTACTGTTCTCATTTTCTTAAATTCCTTTCAAGGTAGCGAGGTTATTTAGAAGTCTTTGTTCTTTATTAAAGATTATGTGCAAGTGTTTCAAAATGCACAGGATATTTGGAAGATTATATTATAATATAAAATAAAAACACCGACTCTACGGTCAAGAAGTCGAATAAACGTGTAGTTATTGCTCGGCGGACGACCAATCATGTTAAGATTTCGCATTTGCGAAATGGCGTTGGGCTGAATTGAAAATGGCGGCGATCGGAAACTTCATCGGCAGCATGCGCGATTCTCCTGAGTTTCCGATTGCACATCAGGTGTGTGGATATCATCGTTTTGGAGGAATCCATAAATACAGTTTACGTGAGCTACGTGATCACGACCACGTGATCTATAGTCTGATAAAATCACACTGCACGACAATGAATCGTTATCAGGAGATGTTTGTAATGGACGACAACATAATTCATGTTCTGGTATGCTATCTTGAAGTGTGTATAGTTCATTTTATGAGATCCCCAATCGCACGATTTATCTAAATATTTCATGAATATCATTGGTTTACAATTATATTTAGATATTCGCGGTTTTGATTCCTCGTCACCACCTTTAAGCACATTCCGATATATCCCTGAAATTAGGCAGACGATCCCGTTTCTGATCAGGAGAATATCTATAACCACACAGCCGCCAAACAGAGAGAGACTGTGGCGTAAGGTTCTCGAATCCGTTTGTCGACTCATTCAAACACATTTCACGTCGAACTGTTTGTTCTTTGGCAACGTTTAAGAAAAAATAAGCACGACTTGGTATGCATAAGAATGTTGAATCTACATGGTACGAAAATATATGCCTGAAACGTGGTTATGTCAATTTAACCTGCGCATGCACGAAAAGGGAACACTCTCTGCTTACAGCGCCGTGTTAACCGATTTTCTCTTCGGAAGGGGAATCCGGCCGGCATGGGAATGTTTTCTTGGCCTGGCAAAAACAGTTAAATTTGCAAATGTGTATTTTCTTAGTCACCAACATCTAACGTTTCTATCGACTCATTATGGATTTGTTTAAATTGCCAGCGCGACTCCTCGGCTCTCTGTTACCCAGACAGCTATACAGTGTACAACCCACTTACTGGTAAAATCCTACCTCTTGTATGTGGACGATCGATTTTAGGACGCATTTTCTGATTCACTGATTTTGTATTTCACGTTTGCGAGATTGTGTTTCCCTCTGACTTTTCAAAAAGAAAATTCTAGTTCTAAAAATATTATGCACACCATTATCAAGTCAACCCACACATTTCCTCCATAGCAGTATTTCATTTCCGAATTCCAAATTACAAGGGTGGTGCTGACGCCACGTCCACATCCCTGTCCAAGAATTTTCCACTGTTACCCGTGACATATTGTGCATTGATGTTCAAGGCGTTCCGAAATGTTTTGGGCGGATGTCCGCATTTTTTATCGTCCGGCAGATCATCGCCGCTGCACAATTTTTGCCGTATCGCTACAAACAGCAAGTGATTCGCCGCCATTCACGATTCAGATTCACACAGTTACAGGAGTCCGATTATCGCTAAAAGCGATCTTTGTTAATGTGAAGCAAGTGCAATAATTGATTTCCCGAATTCATCACGGTATGACAATAAATGTCTAATCCACTTTTCAATTACATCTAGATAAATCATAAAGCTCGGTCCCCACAATGTCAAACCCGAGGTTGTGGTACACGAGGCGGAAATGTACATTGCGTGTGTGTAGTTATGTGTATTATGTATGTATGTATGTATCTTATTTATGTATACGTATATATGTGTTGTGTGTGCGTGCATATATATATATATATATATATATATATATATATATATATATATATATATATATATATATATATAATATATATATATATATATATATATATATACGTATACTTGAGATGTACAGATAGCTCCCAGTGTTGTTCGTAGCGTGGTTTGGTAAAAGCGGATGAATAAATTTGCACACGTCTACTGATCTGCTTGTATAGTTTCTGTTTATTCTGTTGGTAATTTTGATACAACGGCGTCCTAAAAGTAGGACTTCATCAGGTTGAAGATGTCGTTTATGTGTGGCGCAGATGAAAAGATATATATATATATATATATATATATATATATATATATATATATATATATATATATATATATATATATATATATTATTATATATATATATATATATATATATATATATATATATATATATATATATATATATATATATATATATATATATATATAATACGTGAACGTATAAAGTTATATTTATGATTTTCAAGAACTGCAGCCCTGTAGTTTTCCTTGGCAGAGAAGGCAAATATAACATTGGTGTTGCACGTTTTGTACGGATTATTACAAATGTGAAATGTCAAATTAGGACCACGATGCTGCTAGTATCTATTTTGCGCGTGCGCACAGTGCTGATGAAGTTTTTAGTGTCCCCAAAAAGGGACTGATAAAACGCCGATTGGGAAGATAGAGAGCCTGATAGAATATATGAAGCAATTAGGGAAGTAAAGCGGAAGAAACGAGATAGTTTATGCGTAAGCCACTTCAGCTTCATGCGTACTTTGAATGCTGTAATTAGGAGTTTCTCTGTATAAGAGAAATTGAATGCGCAAATCAGATGGTTAAAGGATTTTCGCACGACACGCCAAATAGCTCTCTCAAAGTGATTATCTTAACGACAAGCGAGAGTTTATTCAACTTCTCCCCCGAGGGGCTGGCTTAACCATTGTTTGCCAAGAGCCTTTTCTCACGCAAGGCTTGTTTCCTAGAGAAAGTGAGCCAGCTATCTTATTATCTCAACGCCTCGGCTACATCAATTTAACCTTTTTTAAACACCCAATATTAATTTTCCCCTACTCAAAAGATGTGTGCATAGTTTTTTGCCCCTTTTGTTGAATATGAAAATGAATAACAGTGGACCAGGTGTGTTGCTCTTCAGAAAAGTGGTCATCACTTTTTAGGTTGTCTTGCTGATGTATGTAATAAAGTAAGCTTCTTATGCATATTCGTATTGTGTCTAAATTATAGGTATGTATTAATGCATGGTATGCATGTGATCATAATACATACGTTTACACATACATTCACATGTCTTTGTATGCAACAAGTTATATTAAATATATATATATATATATATATATATATATATATATATATATATATATATGATACACACATATGTACTATATTTTTTAAACACACACACACACACACATATATATATATATATACATATGAGCATATAGGCCCTATATGAACATAAATTACTTCAAATACAAATAATGACGTTCTCCTATGGCATTGAACAATTTAGTTATTTAGTTTCCCATGAAGACATCTGCATACTTAGGTACATATATATATATATATATATATATATATATATATATATATATATATATATATATAACATGTGTGTATCATATTTATATATAGGGTATGTATTCAGTTTCCATTGGCAAAGCATGAGTAAAACTGCGAAACCTTCAACTACGGATCCACGTTCTACATTTTAGGCTTGTCCGTTCAACAGCTCGACATAATGTATGCCTGTCCTTCAACCAGCAACCCCGCAAGCCTGATAACCATTTTCTTTTCTCAAATGAGATTTATGAATTTGCACAGTATATAAGATTAGTTATCTTTCATTGTCAAGATCGGATATCGCCTACTTTGCGAATAAAACGACTGACATGCAGCAATACTGTAGCCTAAGTAAAAAATAAGCTTTTCACTTGGTGGAGCAGATATTTACCGTTAATGGACTTAAGCTCCGAGAGATTACAGAAATCGTTCAGTCATTTTGTCTGACAGTGCGTTCTGAAGCTTAAAGATCGAGATAGCGATAAAGAAAATGGCGGGTATCATAAATAATGGCATCCTATTAGGGGTTCTCGCCGGTTGTTAGCGAATCTGCGGACGTTGATATGAAAAGCTCGATTCGTTGATAAAATCATCCCGAATAATTTTCACCGGCACTGAAATAATTTACATGGCAGTGAAACTAAGACTGACATAAAGCAGGAAATGGCGCAAAAATGGCCAAAGAATATCGTCTTAGTTGCAAATTGAAACCCTACATACCGTATTGTTGATATATCTGTTGATATTTAGTGTCCGACGGATTTACAGAAACAGGGCATAGATTGGACATATGTCATAATTTTTTCAAAAACTGCCCTTACGTCACCGGTTGCTCAGAGGTTGTGAAAGTGAACCGAAGAGAAAAGGCGACACCGCCAATGGCGCCAAATATAAATGTTCTTAGGGGAGAACCATTTGATTTCTGGGGGGGGTATGGAGGATTTTGAGAAAAAAAAATTTGTCACCAGGTGAGAGAGAAGAAAAAAAAAATTGATCCTGTCATGGCCTGAGAAGAAAAAAATTGTCATAACAGACAGAAGAGAAAAAAAAATTGTCACAATGCACCAAAAATAAGCAAAATTTGGAAACCTTATTCTCATGTATTCTTTGCCGGCGCGCCGCCATAGGCGGCGCAAATGTTTTACCACAAGCAATTCTTATGTTTCTTTTCCCAGCACTTATGATATAAGCATGCACTACATGGGTCTACTTTACACCTCAGTACACTCAATGTTTTCCTTCCATTTTCTGAACCAAGAAATCATATTTCAGGATTTCTGTTGCCATATCTCAATGGCATAGGCACTATCTAAAGGGGACTATTTGACTTCTGTAAATTGTGAAATTTTAAAACACAAGACAGGAGTCAATAAACTAGTGTTAAAACCAATATTATTTTGTCAATATGAATTTGTTAGAAAGATGTACCTTGACAATGAAAAATTGAGGAACAACAAATATGATGAAATACAATGTGTGAGCCTTGTTTTTCTGACCACAAACACCGGATCGCAAACATACCATATTCAGGCTTTTCATTAGAAGCTGGCAGCTGGAGAAATGACACAAGAAGGTCACAGATTTTCCGTTCCTGTACATTCATTTGTCTTCAGTCTCTGGCAAACAGAACTGTTTTTCACAAATTGTATTGTCATTGTTTGGTTGTTGAATATTGTGACTCAAAAACTGATCATGCAAAAAATGTAAACAATATCAGTGTTCAATGTCATTTTCAAACAGTTTTACCGAGTGCAAAATAAACTGAAACTCCTCTCAGATTGCACCATTAAACACATCAATTTCTCAAAATTTCCAATACGAGAGGGGGAACCCCCCTCTCGTGCTCTCTCCCTTTGGGGTATTCTAATAGTTTCACTTAGTAAACAAATTAAAAAACTCTCAGATTGCACCAGACTGCACCATTGCACACATCAATATCTTAAAAAATTCCATGTAAGATAGGGGAAAGCCCCTGTGACACTTCCCCCTAAGCCTCTCTCATGTTCTCCCCCTGTACTTTCAAATTCTGCCCCGTCAGATATCCTAGTGAAAACCCTGTCATAATATCCATCCAAATTTTTATGGTTAGATACTGCGTGATCTTTTATATTTTTATTTTATTGTGACTTTGAATTTCATTTTGATGTGTTCACCTTTTTTGAACCATCATGAGATAACTGATGATAGTCTAGCAGGGTACATCAAGATTTGAAAGGTCTTTACTGTTGCTGTAATTACATGTATTGGTATTTAACTTTTCTAAGTGGGGAATGGTCAAAATTTCAGAGTTAGAGAGGGACCTGTTACTCAAATTCATCATGGTTGGTGAAGGGGGAAGGGTCACTCGAAATTTCGGAGTTTCAGGCCGTCAATAATGACGACTCCCTTATATACAACACATTACAAACTTCATGACCAATAAAAAAAAATTTGCACTGCTACTCCATTTGGAAAAAAAAAATTGATGCAGGTCTGACAGTAGAAAAAAAAAATTGCTGTCACTCTGACAGGAAAAAAAAATTTGCTCCCATACCCTCTTCCTCCATCACCCCCCCAGAAATCAAATGGTTCTCCCCTTATCTTCGGGATGACGTCGTTCGTGACCAGCTACTTTCTCAGGTATGTGTATACCATCGTTGGTTTTTGAACCGTTGGCAAGGTGTCGTTTCAAAACTTCCTGCCAATTAGTGAAATAACGTTAGCATCAACACAAGGCTGTTGCCACATACCACACGATGCCGCCGGCGTAATAACTAAAGACGAACAGACAACTGGACGGCGGGAAAGTATGCAGCGCACATGCGTGAACGCACCCTCCGAACGGTGAATGGATAACCTTTGAAAGTTCCGTTGGAACGGAAATGCCAATGCTTGGTCAAGTATCTCAGCACATGATAAAATTATCGCTCGTACTGTGTATTTGTCGACATTTTGGAGATGGCAAAGAACATTTGTTTAAAAAGAATGTATACAGGCTATAATCGATAAGAAGTCTCAACGTTTGTTGACAGAGTTGGAAACGCCATATATGTAACAAAATAAATAACAGCCGCGATATCTTTAGCTTTCGTCGACATATCTTGCAGAGTATTTATTGAATTTACAGTTGATGTGGACTGAGTGTTGACTCGGTATTTTGAAGTTTGCCCAGTGTATTCTGTGCAGCATAAACTGTCGAAATTGTTGGCGATTTTATGATAGATTTGATGGACACAGCAAGCGTATTTGTTACATGGTATTGTCTTTGACTTTTTTCCGTCTGACGAATACTTCGAATTATGTACATCCATTCTACTAATTATCTGTAACGGCATGACAATGAATAACGGTGTCTCCCCTAGCCATTCATCTTGATTCATGTAATCTGTTGATCTACAAGGAGAAAAATTGGATGTCTTATAAATGATACAGTCCTTACTTGTAATTTATGTGATTGGATGTTATTGAAATGAAGTCATTGCACCAATTAGAATATGTGACTGGTATTATAGCATGGTATATACAGTCATAGCTATACGTCATAGCACCCTGTCGCTATCCCAAGTTTCAATGAAATCGGTCTTGGCATGTCCGGGTTTAATGGCTCAAGCCTGACCAAAATTAAAACAAGCTGGCCACCAGGCGGCCATTTTGGATCATATCACATTAATTATTGATGCGCATCTGTACATCATGGTAGTAAGCCCTTGTGCCTAGGTTTATAGAAACCGGTCCTGGAATTTGTAAGTAATGGCGCTGGACAGACAAAAATTATGAAACAACATGATCGCCAGGTGACCATATTAGATCATATCACGACACAAGCTGACGTGCATCTTTACGTCTCGCGTCTCGGCACAAGGATAGAAAGAGAATCGAAACCTTGAACCTGGAACATCACAGCACTGCCACCTTTTAATAAACATAAATGGTGCTTACACCCGACAATATGTAAATCAGCCTTAGTTTCTGAAAGCACAACTCACATTCCCCAAAGGTACAAGCGTATACAAATTACTCAAATCTGTTCAGGCTTATCTGGGCACTGGATCGAGACTGCAAATTGCCACAAGGTATAGATATTCGATTCTATCGGGAAACATGTTGACATGAGCGTGCAGCCGTCTGTCATAGTTTGTCCTTGTGCCTAGTTTGAATGAAATCGGTCCAGTCATGTCTGAGCAATGGATCTAGAAGGACAACTATTAAAAAACAAAATGGCCGCCAGGCTGCCGTATTGAGTTGTACTGTTGCGAGATAAATTGACGTGCATCTTAACATCATGCTAGCATATCCTTCTGCCGAGTTTGATTGAAATCGGTCCAGTAATGTAAGAATACTTTCTCGAATCCGACAAAAATGGAAACAAAACGACCACCAATCGCTCATACTGGACCGTTTCGCAAAACAAATTAAAATGCATATATAAGTTTTCTTGTCAAATCAGAATGAAATAAGTCGAGGCGTGTGTAAATTAAAGCTCTTCACACTAAATTTGGCCATATTGGATTGGATGACGAAATAAATCTACGTGCATATATATGCCATCACAGTGTTGTCCTGTTCCTTATGGTTTGAGACAAGTCGGTCCAGTCATGTACGCGCATTTGGTACTCTATCTATACAAGCTTTATTCAACAAGAGAGACAAAGAGACAGAGACAGAGAGAGAGAGATAGACAGACAGACAGACAGACAGAGTAGATAATTCAGTATATTTTAGATCGGAATCCGAACTCACAACGTACGGCACCCAGTCACCTAGATAACAATTGGCAAGTTCAGTGATTTGTCCAACAATATCACTATAATAATAGGAGCACCCAACAATATTAATTTTAATAATAAGAGCACCCATAATTTCCCGCCTAGGCCTGTCATTCTAGAACATCATTAATGGAAAGCAAATCCTCACCGCATGGTTCGTGATTATTAATAGGTTCTCATTTCACCTGGCGATTTGGAAACATGAGAAGGAACATTTAAATGAAATCGCCAGAATGAAATGATCTGAATGATGTCGTTGGATGCAACGTGACACTACAACCGAAAAAAAACAGTCGTACTCTGGTTTATTAAACCGATCGATTTCCGCGTATCAAGCCTATTATTGTTGGACTCGAGTCACGATGTTTCTGACCTCCTTCACAGCCTTTCAATCAGAACTACAAATTGAAAGAAGGAACATTTATGATTTACACACTATGTCAAAAAAGGATGCCTTTATATTCATATATGCAGTTACAGGCATGTGCCACGTTTCAAGGTTGATTGAAAATGCTTCCGTTCGGAACCTTAGGGGCACTTCTACACCGAAAATATTGATATTCTGTTGACAACATTTCCAGCGTCGTTCTGTCCTCTTCGCTGGTTACAAAATCCAATCATACCAATGGGACAATTATTTCTCAACGAAATCATGAGGCGATCTATCTATATCTTACTATTTTTCCATGAGAAACACTGTCGGTAGATTATGTTCTGTCTAAACTGGAGGTAAACCGTTAACTTACGATGCCAGGCATTTGTTGTCCAGCGGTTATCTCAGTGGGCTTGACAGCTGGTTAGAGAATAGCCTAATCGGCTACGTCGTCGTAAATTAACTCTTGGAAGTTGAAAATGAATTTCAATGGAAGAAACAGTTATAGGAGTCTATCTCGATTTCTGAAACACTCCGGGGCATGTTTGAAAATTGCTGATAATGTTCTTCTGGCCTATTTCATCTAGAGCAGCCAGCTGTTCGCACATCACTGCGACATGTAATAATTATCTAACTGAAAACGTTTATCATATTTGATTATAATACATCAACACGATAAGTTATATATTTTTAGCCATCACCTTATGATCCACTACTCCAATATGTGTATGAAACTAAAGGAGAATAATCAATTTACCTGTCTGACGATCGCATTGATGCGTGAAACTTCGAGGGAGAATATCTGTAGTACTTGACATTTATTTTGCTCTCTAAAATGAATACATTTTCAAATTTTTTCTCGACATTTTAAAGGGACAAAGTCTATCCTTTGACACGATTTTTTGTTCGTCTCATGAGAGCAACAATTCATCATGATGTTGTTCTGAAACATGCTAAATTGTAAGTCGTCAGATCACCCCTTCCTCTCTGCTTGTAAACATAATAATAACTGCGTCAATTGACGACATAATTTATGGTACATACCAGAAAACATGTCATCGGCATGTTTACTGTGGTGTGTTCATGCAAGGTGTGAGTAGAGCTCTTTGTGACTGATAATTCGACATGAATACTTTTTATCACATGAAACAAAGACATCAGATTGAAAGATAGCGACTTTGTCCCTTAGAGCACAGGCAACCCAAACGATATTAATAAGCTTATTATTGAGTTTTTCTCACTATTTTCTCTATCAGTTCCTCTCCTTTTCATCATCACAGTCCCCGGCTCTATGGATATAGGGACTGTGTCTTCATGCTCTGACTGATCGTAGTAAATAAAATAAACGGTTATATAACCTTACCTAGCCTCTTGACTCTTTATATATTTTACACCTCAGTATACTAGGACGTTTATCTGTCATATACACATCTTGTAATGAATTAGTCAACACAACTAATTATGCTAATCCGTGGACTTATCAAGGGTTAGTCAACATTGGAAAAATAGAGATGTAAGGTGGGTTTACACGTGTATTTTTTTAAACCTGAGGGAATCTGATTAGTCGCTCTGTAAATATTCCTTATCAGCGATCTAAGCGATCTCACGTTTACAAGTCATACGCAAGGTATAAATTTAGTTCGGGTCAAGCGCCCTCAGCGATATCTTGGCTAGTGAACAATCCCTTGCTTGCAATGGCGGACCTACAGATCGTTAAGCTGCTGTCTACGCTCTTTTTGTGTTCTGCCAACCAATCGAGACGCCTTCGGCGAAAAAATTTACCAGGAGAGAATATTGATGGCCTCGCCCCGTCTGATGTCGGTATCTATTTCATGTTAAGATCAGACTCTTATACCGAAAATTAAGACAATCAAAGTTCCGGCCAATCCCGGGGGGGGGGTAACTCCATGGCTAATAGTACGGGGGGCTCCGCACGAACATGGAAACCCAAACTGTCGTGATACCAGTTTTGAGAAAAAAACCTACCCTTTCTGATACCTAGTTGTGGAAACGCAGCTATCTCTTGGCGGGGTAGCGTGAGTTGCTATGTGAGTGGCGGGGTTGACCTTTGACCCGCATAGCAACTCACGCTACCCGCCAACAGATAGCTGCGTTTCCACAGCTATCTGATACCATACAATACCATACGTATACAGATACGACTCACTCGCCTTGCGTACCAGGGGTACCAACAGTCAAACCGACAGATCGGAAATATTGATGGTAGATCTGGGATGTAGGTAGATACATGGGTTTCCAGTGTTGACAGCATGATTTTTTAACAAATGTCAGTTTGTGTTTAAAACCGGACCCTTTCTCATACCAACACCTCGTGAAAAGTATACCCTTTCTGATACCAAACAGTGCAAAAAAAGACCCCTTTCGCGCGGACCCTCCCCGTATAGCCATCTATGGGAGTTACCCCCCCCCCCCCCGGGCGGCCAATGCGACACTATAGTATCACCGGATGTAGGCTAATTTCCATGTACACGAATACACCACATATTGAGGCAATTGAATCAGTCAGCACAGCATTAAATCAGGGAAGTTCATCAAACAATTACATAATCAAGCAGCCACCAACGAAATACATGATAGCTCCGCTAGAAATAATCTTAAAAAACAACACATTTGAATTCAACGATGAATTCTACCGGCAAATATAGGAATGCTCGATAGCATCTCCTCGATAGGGTCGCCTTCTTCCCGAGAAATAGCAGATATTACATTTCACGAGACATAAATGAGAATAATACAGAAACACAAACAACAAATACCGACCTGGCTGAGGTTCAGGGACGATGCTTTCTGATTTTCATCGGAACACAACACGAACTCAATGAATTCATATCAAACATCAACAAAATGCATCCCACTTTCAAATTTTCGTTTGAAAACTCAAGAAATCACAAAGGTCGTCGATACAACAAAGAGGATATTCTCGACATCAAGACACACACAAGCCAATAGACACTTTCCAGTTCTTACAAAGAAACTCATGCCATCCGGCAGCAACATTCAAAGGTCTGATCAAAGATGAAACATTCCGATACATCAGAACACGTAACAACGAAATGTCACACAATTTAGTGAAATAAATTAGTGAAAAATTACAAGACCGACAATATAAAAAAATGAAATAGAACGCATTATCAGAGAGACGGATCATAAAAGCAGGAAAATACTGCTTGAACAACAAAAAGAAAGAAATAACGCCACCAACAATACAGTAGTCTTCATAACAACGTATAGCCCGTATATCGAAACGAAAAAAATCAAGCAAGCCCTGACAGAAAACTGGAGTGAACAGAATTATAGGCTACATATTAAAGCCCAGACTTCACAGTAACTACAATAGCTACAATAGCTCAAACTAAGGTTCACACGAACCTACACAAACACAATAAGATCAAACAATTGACATTCTAGCTTCCCTACTTGAACAACAAAGGTATGGTAGAACAACATATTACCAAATAAAAACAATCAACTATGCAACACGTCTCACCAATCAAAAATGAATTTTAAGCGACCGATGAAGGAAACTCTGTTTTCGAAGCCTAGCGCCAAAGGATCACAGTGTCAGTTAAGTCTCTCCGCCCTAGTGCTGATTAACACAAGACACGTAGATTACGGTACGTCTCGCCATGGCTAAGCAACATTTTACATAAAATAGTTAAACATGATATACACTTATATTATACACAATATCATACACAAAACGCAAACAACCCAAATATGAACGATGTGTGGAGTTGCTTTCCCTTTACTACCAATTGCTTTCCCTAACTTTACTACCTACAACTCATCGTAAAATGGCATCGTTTCTTTTCTAGCTCTGCCACTACGACGGCTGTTGTCGGACACGGACTTGAACTGAGCTCCCAACGGTTTGATTTTGTTATGGCATTGTTCCGCTGTCCTCTCAAGTCCCTTCTCCCTGACTTCATACACTTGCCAATCCCTCGACGTGCCGTCCATCATAGGGATGACGTCTCTCCAGATTGAAATTAGTAGCCTGATCTCTTCCTGTGACCAATTGTTGCCGCGATCGCGAGAGCTTCTTACTTGAACACCGTCCATTGTGGTAATGACCGCAAGCCCGAAGACAGGATATAGTTCGGCGTTTAGTTCGGTGTTCTGGTCACACGTGTAAATAAGCCATTGTTTAGTACGGAGCACCGAACCTGGACCAGCCCTCCGACACCGAATTAATTTAGTTCTTTGTTAGTTCGGTGTTGTCTGTTTACACGTTCAACTGACACAGGTTTAAATTTATTCCGGTGTCAACTCCGGACTTAAAGGCATTCGTTGGCACCAGATTGTCTCATCAGAAAATTTACCCACCAGATTACAATTTCAATGGAAAACAAAAGGCTCTCACACCTCCATAATCCTCTTACAGACTAGAACAAAGGCGATCCCTGGGATCGCGAGCAATGGCTTTAACTCACACGTGTAAACCCCCCTGTAAATGAAAAAGGAGTTCGTAACCTTTTCTATCTTTCGCCGTGTTGACCAACCCATAAAATCCCTGATAAGTCCACGGATTAGCATAATTAGTTGTGTTGACTAATTAATTACAAGATGTGTGTATATGAGAGATAAACGTCCTTGTAATGGGGTGTAAAATAAATAAAGAGTCAAGAGGCTAGGTGAGGCTATATAGTCATTTATTTTATATACTACGATCAGTCAATGCATGAAGGAAAGGCGAGAAACTGATAGAGAAAACTGAGAAAAACTCAATAATAAGCTTCTTAATAGTGTCTGGGCCGCCTGTGCTTAGAGTGTTGCTTCTGCACGTACCGTCTACAATATGTTAACAAATGAATCCCCGTTCCGATTTAAAGTTGGTTAATCATAATGTCGTTTGATATTTTGATATTTTACTCATATGGTCCGGTCTGTATTTACAAGTTATACGTAATATATATATATATATATATATATATATATATATATATATATATATATATATATATATATATATATATATATATATATATATATATAAGTATTTTTTGTTGGTGTCATCAAACCAAATATTATTTATCGAATTTCTACACCACCTATAAGTATAATACAATGGTATGTCCCGACTATGTTAATGAGAACAAATCATAGAGAAAAACTAGTCTGAGGATTGCTAGGTGCATGAAACTTAAATAACAGATGTAATTACTTTGTACTTGAAGTAATTTGTGTTTATATATATATATATATATATATATATATATATATACAGCAATATACAAAATACTTGTAAATTATTACCTGTCGAATTGAAAACTGATTTTCAGATTAGAGCTGATATTTGTCGCGATGTTTTTCTCAAGTTACCGATCACAATCAGCTCAACTCTCTTCCGGTCGGTAGATCGCTTGATTTTCTACTGGGAACGCCTGCCAGTCGTTTGCTACGGACGAGTCACTTCGTGTTGCAACGGATCACACAATCGAACTGACATCTTGAAATGTCGCCATGGTTACCCGATTCGCCCTCTCCACTTACAGAATTAAGAATTAATGAGCCCGAGATTGTATTAATCGATTCTAAATTAATGGGCGGCATCGAAGAAATGACGGACATCGACTTTTCTTAATTAACGGCAAACATCAAAACCAAAACACGGCTTGCGAGGGCCTCATCGTAAACGAGCCCCGCGACGATCGTGAAGTTAATTGGCAAAAATTTCATCTTGTAATGTAATCATGACTAAAGGGATGTCATCAAAACGGGAACTACGGGCCCACTCTTCTCGTAAATTCTGAGGCCCGCGAGCCGAATATATTGGACATGAGCACAATCATCCACGACCTTAAGCTTTCGAGACTTTTCCACAGGATATATAGATTCTGCGTCTCTTATTTTCCATTAACGTCAAAGCGATGCCTATAATGAACAGAGGGTCGGAGATATACGTCAAAATGGTTTCGTTCTTTCAAAAATGTGGAATTATCTTATATTTTCTCATCGGCTCAAGCCAAATTTCAATTACATCAAAATATTGGCGCTATAAAGTCATTCGATTATTTAAGGTGAGGCATCGTCAAAATCTCTTCGGTACAATTAGGTTCCTCCTGGTGGAATGGGATCTAAAAACGCTGTAATCTTGCTGACAATCATAAGAGTGGGAATTTTCCCGCGCCGAAATGAGCGTGTTAAATTCTCTCTTTGTTCGGCGGCGCTGTAATGTCGCTCGACGCTAACGCGGGAAATAGAAACGATCACATCTAAATGCCACCATTTTGTTTTCAATGACACACATCAATGCGACCACTTTCACTTGAATGACACAGAATACGAAGAGCCCTATTTCAGTCTGACGATCGACTTTTTCTCTATGATACAACGCGGGATTTATAGTTGAATATCACTCAGATCGTGGGCACTAATTGCCAGTACCTGTCAAAATATAAGCCTCCAACAGTCTTAACGATTAATGCATTGTGCCAAGCTAAGAAGGAAGGTGCTCTCCATCTTTCCAGATTACAATCCGAATAAGACAGTCATGTATATGGATTTAATGATATTTCACACGTTACTGTGATTTTCACATCAATCATAGCTGAAAGGTTGAAAGGGATATCAAGCAGTATTTCACTTTTGAAGTTTCACTTCTACCCTGAAGGGAAATTTCCAAAACAGGCTTCTCTGCAGGGTTTGGATTTCACAGAATATTAACTATATACATTATGTAGGTATAGTCTTCTCCATACATCATTTCATCATTTTCTCATGTATAATGTATCCCCCACTCTGCTCCGGGAAATGAGCGCGTGTTTCTCATTAATTTTCCATTATGATGTTTTCTTCTAGTGTTGCGATCTGCTGCTGGACGGGGAGGCGGTTTAGCCGCTTGGGGCTCTGCTGAGCGAACGGAGTCGGAAATTAATTACTCCAATAATTACAGAAGGAACAGAATAAATATTGATCACGGCTATGGTATTCTTCATATTTATTTACCTTATTTTACCTGCAATTTCCTGTACAGGTCTTTGGATCTCAGTGAAATGAATCAAATAATCGCGTTTGTCAAATTAATGGCCAGTTGTAATCTCTCAAAATCTGTATGTCTCCCTAATTCTGTCTCTGTCTCTCTGTCGGTCTGTTCATCGTACTCGTCACATAAAATCGTCCCCGTCTGCCTCGTTGTATGTTTATCTCTAAATATCTTTGTCATTCTGTTTGTTGCCTTTAATAGCCATTCTTGAAACCAAGCGTGATTGTCTGTCTTTGTGTCCCCTGTCTCCCTTCTTGTTGTTTGTCTTTTTGCTTTACTGACTCTCACTGTCAGTCTGTGTCAGTCGCCCGTCCCCTTCCCTGCCTCCCTGCAGCTGCCTCCCTGCCTCTCTCTATGTCTCTCTGTCTCTGTCTGTCTGTGTCTCTCTGTCTGTGTCTCTCTGTGTCTCTCTGTGTCTCTCTCTGTGTCTCTCTGTCTCTCTGTCTCTCTGTCTCTGCCTCTGTCTGTCTGTCTCTCTCTCTCTGTCTCTCTCTCTGTCTCTCTCTCTCTGTCTCTCTCTCTCTCTCTCTCTCTCTCTCTCTCTCTCTCTCTCTCTCTCTCTCTCTCTCTCTCTCTCTCTCTCTCTCTCTCTCAAGTTTATCTGGCGATTGGTTGAGTTGAAATGTTGTTGTGTCAATGTTCATGGTTGCTGAGCCTGGTAAAAACATCGAGTTCATGTATGAAATGATGCGGAAGTGATAGACCGTATTATTAAAATGTTACAGTCCGTATAGGTTATTCTTTCTTACGCAAGAAGAACCCAACAAAAATAAAATAGTTTGTAAAAATTATCGTATCTAAACAAAGTAACAAAGTGAATAACTAATTAAAGGGGAAGTTCACCAAGGATGATTTTTACATTTGTGCTAGCTTGTGGTCACTTACCCAGGAAAGGCTATTTTCGCCATTTATAACTCGCGCAATTTTTTACAAAAACCGATAAAAAAGTACAGGAAGTTGCCAATGTAATTTGAATCACAGGAAAAAAGCTCCAGTTTTGGAGCTTGCATCACGTGATATGGAAGGGACCATCTTCCCATGGGTATGGCATTGTCCACTCGCCCACGCTCTAACCAAAACCAGACCCTGCGTATTTACATAACTTTTGTTTATACTGAGCATTCTTGCATAAACGACGAATCACTTATAATAAACTGTCCACTGTCAGATTTTCTGATGCTGTTTACTACTGTGTTACTGTGAGTGGACAATGCGGGCCATACCCGTCCGAAGAGGGACCCTTCCATATCACATTATGCAAGCTCCAAGCCTGGAGCTTTTTTCCAATGATTCAAATTACATGGGCAACTTCCTGTACTATTTTTATCGGTTTTTGTAAAGAATCGCGCGAGTTATAAATGGCGAAAATAGCTTTACCGGGGTAAGTGACCAAAAAGCTAGCACATATGTAAAAATCGTCCTTGGTGAACTTCTCCTTTAAAGGCATGGATCCGGCGTCAGATTATCTTGCCAGGAAATTTACTTACCTGATTACAGTTTCAATGGAAAACAAAAGGCTATGACACCTCCGTAATCCTCTTACAGACAAGAACAAACTCCATCCCTGGGATCGTCTCCTCTACCTTTCAGACATTACGCCATAGGATTGAACGATGTAACACCTCATTAATTCTATAGAATAGCTCGTTCATTAATATTTTAAAATAATGTAAACATTGTAAACGCCAACAAGCCCAAATACATTTAACAAAGCATAGACAGTGGAGGGCCCTCCACTGTCTATGAACAAAGTAATAAAGACCATGCACTCTTCCATGACCACGTGCACATTAAATGCGAGGAAATCAATTTGATAACCTTAAGCTTATCATGGGCCAATTGATATGAAATGTCACGCTCCATATATGTACCATAATTACCATACATGTATGAATACATATGATGTTATTATAATATCACGTTGGCAGTTCGCATTGACACTGTTTACTTGAGAATGGTAATATTTTGACAAGGCACAGTGAACTCTAGATCTGGGCAGTGCAGGATATACTTAAAAATGAAGAAATATCCGTTCGTGTTAATAAATTTTAAAAAAGGCAAAGAAACGAACGGATACACCATACGGGTTTGAGACCGAGCATCGAATATTTATCTGTCGACGACCCGAATGAGATTAATATTTTCGAAGGTTTAAAGTGTTCGCCGTATGTCTCCCCGTAGCATTATGCCAATTTCTTTTTTTTTAACAACTGGCATGTAAAATACATTTGCCATATTAGTGAAGCTCTTATATTCAATCATGTCGATGTATTAACTAGCGGCTTTTATCTCGGTGTGATCCTCTTGTTTTGGTACGAAATGCTGTCACGCAAAGAGGATTTCGTGTAGGTTTACAAACGTCGTTTGAAGCAACAAGGTCATCACGAACCATGCACATGACACATTTACAAGTAAAGGGTCGTTAAACCGATAATTTTTCACTCATCTAATGCCTTGTACCCCTCCATAGCCGTTCAGACTGTACCAATGAATAACAATTCGAACGAACCAAAATTTTGAGTACATTTTGATTTGACATCTAGGCTCATCAGTGCAGTGCACATTGTCTGTTTGTCGGAAGCTTCCCACCAGCGCAGTGAATTCATTTGCTCACGCTGATGTAAAACATTGCAAATATTGGCACTTGTTTTCGTAACACGACACCAGGTGCTACATGAAATACCAGAAGTGGATAATCGGCAGTGTTATTGTTTGTTTTTAAAAAGTTACCGGACAACAGTGCCGAATTTACATACAAATCGACAGAGCCAATCAACTAAAAAAATGTGTGATTGCTATATGTGAGACGTGCCAAATAAGATACAATCTTTCGGGGACTGAGTGGACAAAAACGCATCGCGTCTCGAAAGCGACATCAACATTCCATTATAGAGATAATGGGGTTAAAACGCAAGCTTCGGTGTGTCTATGGCGGTGTTAATGCATTGAATTGTCCACCTTTGACCTCGGTAATGTCCAATAACAGATAATCATAATCCTAGCTGACACTCTGCGGATAGAAAATGCCTCTCTAGGTGAGTAAAACCGGATACATGAGTGTAGAGAAGATCATTTTCCCGCCTAATGAATCGGCTTTCAGAAACAAATGACGCGAGAGGAGAACTGCTTTCCGCTGTCAGAGTTTCAATCCGAAGGCGCTCGCCAAACTGCACCTGCCGGACAAGATGGTCGTGCTTTTCACATATGTTTTCAGCGCCAAATTTTATTTCCTTTGCCGCCGACACATTCATGACTCAGCCACTCGTGAAAAATTGGTCTCTCACGACTTTTGTCTGAGAAAACCCCGTAACAAATTGGTACGTGACGACAGCAAATAGCAGCTACATGATTTGTGATTGGTCTGATAAAATGTTGCCAAAAACACCCATCGAGTACACAGTACGCTATAAAGAAACCATTCCAAGTGTGTTCACTGAGAGCAAAACAGCTATCAACACTTATAAGCACATAAAGTGTTGTCAAACAACCCTTGATTGGGCTGAAAATAGCAGGGAAAAAATCGATTTATGCCCTAGTTCGTTATGTACAGCAAAGGTCGTTGATCCTTCAGTTCTATACACTGTCACGTGGTTTCACTCCAATGAACTAAGTCTTGACGATGGGAAAGGCAAATCTTGAAAATCGAAACCTTGGGATTAGGGGATGTTTACGTCGCACGTCCGTGTAATACGAATCTGAAAGGATACCCTGGCAACAGTGGCAAGGTCGCAACGAATAATTTAGGTATTTGTAAAGCCGATATCGGTGATTAACATACTTGTACAAAGGCAAACATTCGTTGGAAATCTTAAAGTTTTTGTCACCCTGTCTGTAATCATCGGGATACCTGATCGGATTCCCCTTCGGGAGCAGCGGTGTTTACGCGAAACCTTGGAATTTACACTGTCTCAGTGCACACGACACCATGCAGACGACTGATTTTCACAAACATAAGCTTACATCGCGCGTCATTCTGCCCAACAACAACGGGTTCAAGATGGACATCGGGAGGGCCTTCGTGTTCGGTTTCGTAGACTTTCGTATCTTTTTTCGCAATCTGTTTTCAAACAGGAATCTCACGTTATATTTATTCTACACATATCGATTCGCGCCTGTCAAGGATATTTGTGCTTCACGTTTAATCAAATGTGAAGGGTTTAATTTCAGCTCTTCTAATCAAGATTCTTTACTCTCAAGTGGAACTCTCCAAGAATGGAAAACTCGCGCTCCTTAGACTGCGTTTTTCCTCAACGAAAAGTTCCACAACGTCAAACAAATTCGTTTTATACACACCGAAACGTTAATGTTGCAAATCGGAGAAAAAGGCCGACAGTAATCGCTTTAATGGCGTATGTTTCCCTCTACAGATGGAAGACTTACTCAAAAGGGCAGGAGTTTAAAAGAGCATATCGACAGAAGTACAAAAAATCCAAGCACCCGGCAAAATATTTTCAGAGCCAAAATATCGACGGAAATATGACCAGATAAAATTGGAAATGCTAAGTCGGATATACTTTTCTATTTTTAGACTGTGATTTTGAAGCTGTAATATCGCCGTGTGTTTTTAATACTGATGTCGTGACCGTATTACGTACAAGATGGATTTTAAAGCTCATTTTCTTCAATTCGAGAAATCTTAAGTAGAATCAAGCGATAAAAGATTAGATGTGTCGCATTACGATTCCGCGTCGTCGGCCATGATACATGGTTTCATTGCTGGCTTCATGAACTTCAAATTTGGCTTCATTCTGGCTTCCTCAAGTTCTTCTTTCCAAGCCAAAGGACGGGTTCTATCAAGCTGATTACCTGTTAACAGTTAGTGGCATGTATACGTGGCCGATCCGTAACTAAGCGCTTGCGGTGATTCAATGCCAAATGGAGTCAATGTGAGCTTTTAAGTGAATTGGCAAAATGCGACACTTAAAGGAAGCCTAATCGAATAAAAATGACAGGAGATTTCAACCAAACTCAATTTAACGACGAAAAGTGCAGTGTTTTGCTATATTTTGAGTGCCCAGATATTTCCTAACACACTCGGATAGTAAATCATTTGATCTATTTTTCCATAGAGTATAGAGGTTGTCCGCGCGGGTTTTCCTAGAGTATTTTTTAATCCAAGCTTGAGAAACTTTTCAAACTCAGTATTAATTACTGGCCACAGAGAACACCTCGTGTACAATCGCATGGCGCCAAACAACGTCTTACAAGATGTTCAACCCTTGACTGACGGCTAAGTCCAAAAGAATGGTTCTTAAATGCCATCGATAAATTAAGTCCGTAAGAAATATCGTATTTTAGTTTTTTACTGTCGTTTTTGGGAGACGGTATTTTAAAAATATCGAGTAATCAATTGTTTCCCGATGTCTGTCTTTCGGTCGAAAGCTCTATTTCTGTGCCTCTGTGTGCAGCTCGCTAAAAACCATTAAATAATTTAATGGCACTAAACAATAATATATTCATGCGTTCCCAGAATCGCGTGATCCATTCGGATAATTTCATAACAATTGATGAATTACTGGCAACTCATGACCTATTTAAATATACATTACCGGAAGGAGTGTTATTCCCTATGGAATTTTTAAACGCTGGATGGCGTATTTTAGTGTATGAAGAACCGAATCGGGTAAAATTATGCAAAATGGCCGCCGTACTATCCGCGTACAATAATGATTTGTTTATTTAACGAAATTGAGAGGGTACTAGTATTATATCATGCATATTTTACTTTGCATTTTCGAACGATTTGACCCGATTTGATGAATGAAAGAACGTTCCACCACTCAGCGGGCCTCAATTTTTCCCTTGAAATATTGTCCCCCGGTTCGTTCTTGAATATTTTAGGATCGTTTGGATCGATGGTGTGCGCACTACATCAGCTCGATGTAACAACTCAGATGAAATCTACTCTGTTGCCATATTTGGATATTTGTCAAGCTCACTTGCGCTTGGAACTTCCTACCATTTGTCTGTCGAAGGCAGTCTTGGAATAGCCCTTGACAACGCGCTCATCTTTTATGGTATTTTTGCTCTTTTGTGAATACACAAAGACAATTTTAAATCCTTGTAACTTTGATATTATTTTCTCTGAGCCAATCGCATAGTGGCTTGCTTGTCTGTAAAGCATATGTCACCGGTGTGACAACGTTTACAGAGGGGTCAAAGTACTTAACAATATGTTACCGTTGAGCTGTTGACACTAAGCACGAATCTCAGTTATTACCCCGTAATAATTTTTCTATATTATAATATGCTTGGCTGGAATCCGGCAATCTGATTGGCTGGAGCCGGGGTTTATATTCTCAACAAGAAGACCTGCGCGCCGCGTAACATTTTTGAGCTCGCGCAAATTTCGAACGCCAACTTGAGAGCTCAACGCGCCATAATGTCGAACAAGATTGATTTTGATTGTTAAATTTTAGTCTAATGCAGCTTGACGAACCAACAAATGAGGTGTTTCTGTAAGCAGCGGAGGCATTGTAACAACATCATAATTTTTAAAAGTTTTTGAGCGTTTTTTTTTGAAGTAAAATTCTTCAAGTTCGATGTCTAATCGCGATATCGATGCGTTGCGTAACTTTATTTTATGAATTCAACTGTGCACGCGCGCTCGTTCTGAAATGTTCTATCTTATAAGTTTGTATGAGGCTGGGCGCTCCTGAACTCTCGTTCAAACTTTGGCCCTAAATAACAACATTGTCCACTTGTTTTTAACTTTAGCATATTATAATGAGGTTATAAACGGTGCGCTCGGGTATTTGGTTGCGGATATAAGACCTCGGGGGTGAAAATTAGCATATTTGGGTGAAATAATCACCTCGCTTCGCTCGGTGATTATTTCCCGCCAAATATGCTAATTTTCACCCCCGAGGTCTTATATATCACCTCGCTTCGCTCGGTGATTATTTCCCGCCAAATATGCTAATTTTCACCCCCGAGGTCTTATATATCACCTCGCTTCGCTCGGTGATTATTTCCCGCCAAATATGCTAATTTTCACCCCCGAGGTCTTATATCCGCAACCAAATACCCTCGCTTGCCGTTTATAACCTCTAAATATATCATGCTAACACGCGGCATAGCTATACTGGACTTCACTCTAAAGGTTACATTTTTGGGGATTTTCTCTCTCTCGAAAAGACCATAATCATAATGTCATAAAAGGTTTTGTATTTCATTTGGTCAAAATTCTCATGAAATAAAGCTTGCCTCCAACTTGAATATGTAAAAACTTTGAAGACAAAAAAAACAGCCATAAAGCATGAATCGGGGTTTTGTTTTGTGACCTGAACAAGTACGGCCGACTTGATAAATTTGTCAGAGTCTCATATCAGTAACTCGTATCAGTAACTCCGATCTGACGCAACAGGCGCTGCGACGGAAGACGAGAGGAGTGTCAACAGTAAAATTGATGAGTTGGTCGACGTCTAATCTGACCTTGGTACACACTTATCAATTTTGATGTTATTAGATTCGCTATTTTTTATTACTCAATTGAAAGTCCGATTAAGAATTTGACATATAGGTTATTTCTGTACGAATTCACGCACGGATTGCCGACAACATTCCGTCGATAGAAGGGTACAGCAATCGCCAACGATGTGAAATTGTTTTGATTCGTTTCCATTAGAACTGAAGGCAATTTTCTGTCGGGAACCTTCAAATTGGACTTCTTCACGGAAGATAAATGGAATTAAAAAAGATAAGAATGTCGCAGCTAGTTGACAGTGGGACAGACATACTTTTGTTTTCGGCACAAAGAAAGAACGCTGCCAAAAAACGATAAAAAAAGAATTTACCAAGTTTGAACGGTCAGTTGCCATGGTTGTAAGAATAAAGCAGAGATCAATTATGACAAAGTCACAAAGAAATATTGCAATTTGTACAGAGTAATCATGAAAATGGTACAACTGTTGCAAATATTTGAGACAATTGACTATTGTTTCATCAACAATATTAAAGGCGGAGCCTCCCTTTAAAAGGGCGCCAACCTATGGCGGCGTTCATTGTGTAAGTGGACACCAAGCAGGTAACATGAGGGCACGCGATACAGAAAATGCCACTTTTTAGTTTTTTCCGACCGCAAAAACGCTGACAGACTGCCAAGCAGTTAGCACGAAGCTGCTGCCGATCGAACTCAGTGGTTATATTCAAATTCTAACGTGACTGGAAGACGTTTTTTAAGGAAATTCGCCTGTGGTGCTGGGGAATAAATGACTGTTGGCAATTTGAACCGGACCGTCAATCAAACGATTATATAAGCTCTGTTTGCCGGATTAGCAAAAGGTGACAAAAGATTGAAATCAGTTTGTGTAATTAATGTTATAGAAATCAAACATCGTACTGGCCATGTGTTTGACAGGGAGGAGAACTCCACTAATGCGAGAACCAGGGATTGAAAAGTGCGGCTTTAATCATCCAGGGTTTACTATTATCGCGCTATTAAAATATTATTTTAGACATTGCCTGAATTGAAACGACTGCCGACCAAACGCTTTCCGTAAGTGTTTCACACTTCATATAACCTTTGCCATCAATCTGTAAGACGATTGATGATGAATTTAATTTCGACCACTGTAAGAATTTCGACCACTATAAGAAATCGATATTGTAGCCAAGGGAAAACGTATGCGGTTGTAAACGGCGCTAACGCTCTGGAATTTTTTGTCAGGGTCAACCGTTTAATTGGTCATCAAATTGATTGCAGACCAATTTATCAGAAGCCTAGCGTGGAAATGATGACGAAAGTTCCAGCTGTTTCATAATTTATGCATAAGCTTAAAATCATATCTAAATTCCGAATGGCAACATGAGGGCCATTACATCTCGTTGCCATATGCTTGTCGGATTAAGGCCTTCTAAATTGTGTTTTAGAACTTTTTCTTTGTCATTTCATTGAAGGCCACAAGTCATGTTCCAGGAAGACCCACGAGGAACGGTTGCAGTAAAAACTGTATTTTTTATCCAAATGATAATGAACGGGTTAAAGAACGGTATTACGGCCTCCGTTGAGTCATACCGACGTCGCCGTGTGGGTTTTAAGCTCATGTTTCCATATGGCGATAGATTCCCTGAAGCGAAACGAGCGACATTCTGTTGGACTTTATATCCCATGGGAGACTATACAGGATGGATTAAGTTCGAACTGAGGCACCGTGATGTGCTGGTGATGAAAGACGTGCTGCAGCAACACCAACTTTTGGATACACGACCTGTTCGTATGTAACACTTCCATGAACACATGAAAGCTTAATATAAATACCCGCTGCATCGTTTGCCACGAGTGTCCGACAAGGGATAGACCATCAGATTGGGAGTGGGTGACATAATGGAAGGAACAGCCTACTAGGTGAAAACTTAATTTTCTTGGCTTTGCTGACTTTGCGAAACAAAGTCACATGACCGGAAAATGAACGCTGTGGAATAGAAGTGTGGGCGAGACATACAGTGTCTGCCTAAATCCGAAAAAAACAGGCCCAATCTTTGTGGGTGAAAAATAATTTATTCTGACATCCATCTTGATCCATGATCCACCCCCGTGACCCAAGAATCCAGGAAAACGTTGGTGCTGATCAGTATTTCTGACTGCCGGAATGGCCGCCACGTGGGCGTATGTTTCTTACGAAACATTACTTAAAGGGGCATAATTTTTATCAGCTTCATCTAATAGCAAATTGACCGACCTGATAAAATTTTCAACGAAAAAAAACCCGGCTAACACAGTGTCAACAAGCGTTAATGCGAGAACCTGGGATTGACGATTTCCCCTTTAAAATCGAACAGTACATGTACTGCTATATACTTCAATGGCTGTTATGCGAAAGGAAACCATCCAGAAGTAGTCAGCTGTCGACTTATAAAATCTCTCGGTCACGACTACAGACAACGAGTGATGGCTGATGCGACAGTATAATATATCGGATTTTGGCGCGAAGACTTTCTTGTTCTGCCTGTAGTGCAACACCCGGTCTTTCTCAGGCTGGCTCAGACAGTGACATTGAGTTGAAATTATTCCAAATAACGTGTTATCAAATGCTATATCGGCAATTGCCACAACCTTCAGCTCAGAAAACGTATCAGCCTTCAGGCTCGATCTGTCAGTGTCTTAGTCAAGGCGGGAACTTAGTACTTTTACGCCTTTATCAAACCTGACAGCCTTTCAAATAAATATCCACAGGTTGAGCGAGTTCTGTTTCTGATCGCGGCTTTTTAGGTCGTTTATTACATGGCGTCGATATCTCGGCCGATAGGGCAAACGCCCCTCGTGTTGACAGAACCATCATTCGTGACCACTTCAAAAGCTAACAGGTTAACAAGAAGGTTAGATACCCTGAGAGCACTGCTTTCAACGATCGAACCATTGTCACGCGCAGACCAGACAGCAAATATCATACAGTCAGGCAATAAAACTATGGGCCAAGCCACCGTTTCGGGAGAAATTATAGTAATAAACATTAATTTACAACCATGTATGTTGTGTACAGAGATAGCAATGGTTATTGAACATCAACATGTGCAAACAGGCGATTGGCTCGATATGAGTCGTGTAGATACCAGTCACTGAATGGAGAGAGAGAGAGAGAGAGAGAGAGAGAGAGGAGAGAGAGAGAGAGAGAGAGAGGAGAGAGAGAGAGAGAGAGAGAAGAGAAGGGGAGAGAGAGAGAGAGAGAGAGAGAGAGAGGTCGTTTGATGGTTGGATAGATTAGGTATGAACAGATATAACAAACACACACACACACACACATATATATATGCAGATATATATGTAAGATATATATATATATATATATATACTATTAGGTAGTATGGGTAGGTATGAATGCATACTCTCTATCTATCTACCTACCCATACTACCTAATAGTGTATATATATATATATATATATATATATATATATATATATATATATATATATATATATATTATATACTATTAGGTAGTATGGGTAGGTAGATAGATACAGAGTATGCATTCATACAGACCTACTTTAAAACATGACTGAAAGAGAAACAAAAATAGAAAATCTTTTTACGGTATTTAGTCACGCTACAAACAAGCATAAAACGCTGGTTGCTACGCTTCGTAACTCACATATCCCCCCTCTCTGATTTAAATAACATGTCGTTCACTTCCCCTATTAGTGACGCGTCACATCGTGTACGACCTTGTGTCTCATTATCCAATCGTTCAGTGCCACGTCCGACGTAACACGTAGGCACGATTTTTGTCCACTTTCAAATTTCAACGTGATCCTCAAAAAGTGTCATTTTCAAAACTGTGTATTTGTCTCGAACACCGTGACGTTTCGACTTGCGTCAGCCGATCGTCGATTGTCTCTGTTTTATGTTTGAAAGGAATCGAAAACTTCGTTTCGCGAAAAATAGATGTATGCAAGCTTATGTATGTATGTATGTATGTATGTATGTATGTATGTATGTATGTATGCAGTGTGCGAAATTAACGTCGGTCCGACGGTCCGAGACAGACAGATTTCTCGTCGGGCCGAAAGATTTTAGCAACATGTCGGTCCTTATGACCGACTGGAATTTGGAATAGATGATGAAAATTTCTCCGTCAAGACCTGTAACAGATGCAGATGATGACTAACTTTGAATCATATGATTCAGACTTGAATATCATGCATCTATCAACGTTTTCCACCGTGGGAGTGCGGGGCAACAGGGCATATGGATTGATTTTGGTGCAACAATGCGATGCAATGTTATAATAATACTTGTCTAGTGAGTGTAACCCTGGTAATGTTAGCATATCTGTGTCATATGACAACAACACCCAGTATCACTTCACTAGTTCAACTCTTCAAGTATTTGGAATTTACATGTACACAAATGTACATAATACAGTTCTTCATTTTATCAAACTGACTCCGTTTTCTTTGCTTTGATTTTCAATTGAAGCGTTCAAAACATAAACGGTTCATAGAAGAGTTTAAGACAAAAACCTACTACGAGTACGGTGCTGTTGCCTAAACATATTTGGTTTTGAACATGGAGGTATTCTTTTACCTCCAAGGTTTTGAACTACGCCCGATACAAGGACAAGATGATACACGACAGCCCAATTGTGTAACCTGCGGTCGACAGTGAAGTTCACGTTTTGCTACGTTTGTTTGTGGACCGCTAGAACATCTTGTTTGCTCGTTGGTCTTCAACCAAAGTTCACAAGACCGACTGTATAGCACGATATATCGACGTGATAACAAGAGTACATTTTATAAAACAGAGCGGCCTTATCATAACAGTTTGTAACAGTTTTGTCGAGTTGCACGATCCGTCGTGTATACTCTCAGAGGGCGAAAGTTGGGCTTCAAATTGTTTCGATGTATACCGTTTTACGACAGGCATGCAAAACTCACCGTTATCCTGGGCTGTACGCCTAAATGTCGCAAAAAATTACGTCTTTTAAGATTTTACGGTATCATTAACTGATCGTGTCGCGATCGTTTTCAGCAGTATAGAGTGCCTGTCAAACTTTTCATAGTCATTTTAATAACTTTAAGCTTTCAAAGGGCGATGAGACCCAGCAATTGCTCAGGCAAAACTTTTCGATCAGAAAATAAGCATTCATTTCCGCGAGTGGCGACGTGTGCCATTCACATGATTCATGTTGTCTGCAATTTCTACAATCGAGAAAAAGTTAGGATACTTGTCCTTTTAATTAAAAGTATAACTTCATCTGTTTCTTGATGAATGCAACAGAGGTCACATTTAAGCATATTTATTTTTTGAAAAATTTTGAAAGTAATCAATACGTCATATCAAAATACATACCAAGTATTATCTTCCATCTGTTTTAAATTACAATAAAAAAGGAGTGATCAATGTCTACATACAAATTATTCATACATCCCCTTACTCATGACTGTTTTCAGGGTGCTAAGGTATTCACTCACTCCTCTACCACTCGCGTTGGCTAATTTCAGAAGTGATTTTCAGCTTGCCAACCATTTTCAAATCACAATATCAAATGCCCTGGTGTAGTGTACAATTGTACACAGTCATGTAGAGAACATCCCGTATAGAAAGTCATGAGAGACAAACTCTCTCGCTTTCATCATTCACATGTAGTCAGTGCATGAGCCTGTATTTGCCGGCCCCAGGGTGTTTGACATCATTTTATGGTCCCAGAGTGGGGGATTTGACATGGCTAGAAAAAAAAATGTCAAATTCTCCTGTTAGCCCCATAGCCCCCCCCCCCTGGTGGAAAACATTGATAAATGTGTGCGCATGACAGTGAGAAAGACGAGGGCTGTGATCTTTTTCAGATTCCAGATAATGTAGATGAATGATTCATGATCATTCACTTACACTATTCTGCAATCTATGCGAACAATAGTCCTTTTGAGTGAATACTTACTGACTGTATTGATAAAAGGACATGAAAAATCAAATATTACAACATTCAAAAGCATAGTATCAGTGGACAGATTGTTGACTTTAATGGTCGTTAACAACTGCATTTATTGAGGACCGGCAGTTTTCTGTAAGGACCCGAAGCTTTTGCTTGGTGCTGGCCCTTATGACCTGAAGCTATTTTCTCTTAATTTCGCACACTGTATGTATGTATGTATGTATGTATGTGTGTGTGTGTGTGTGTGTGTGTGTGTGTGTGTATGTATGTATGTATGTATGTATGTATGTATGTATGTATGTATGTATGTATGTATGTATGTCTGTCTGTCTGTCTGTCTGTATGTATGTATGTATGTATGTATGTATGTATGTATGTATGTATGTATGTAATTGTATGTAATTGTATGTATGTATGTACACATATACCGCTATATGTGTATTGTTAACATATTTACTACATATATGAAAATCACTTTTACAGTTTTGCCGCTGGATTCTGATAGAAGATAAATATATCGACCTACTTTCACAAGTAACTACAATGATATCGATAACGATAACTTTGAGTTTTGCTCTTAATAGTCTACCTATATTTTTGTCGTGTCGATAACACGGGAGCGGGAAGAGGATTTTTTACGAACAACTTGCCACACCTATTTCATTGAAGGAATAGACTCCAACATTGTAATGATGCGGGGGTTCATTTTCCTGGTCAAGGAAAATCTAACAACTGCTCGATGTGGGGGGCTGATCCTTTCATGGAAAAAAAATAAAAAGCTGACGACAATTTTCCGTGTATCAACCAGCGACTAAAAGCGACTGACTTAGAGTGATTTCTGTTACTTCTGAAATTATGTATTGATCTTATGTCGTTCAATTCCTGAGAATAACAGTCAGACAGATTCCATTCAAGAGGGTTTCAAAAGACAACCCTTTCCCAAAGAAAACGTGAGAATTGATGGCAGGAAAGAAGATTAAGAAGGTCTGATAAACACGTCTTAATACTTGTAACACCGTCGGGGAAATGCTCTGTAAATACACAAATACCCCCTGCTATTGTGGATTTGTCCGAAGGCGACGTCCTTCCCGCTAACTTACAGTAAACATCCAGCGAACGGTGTGAATGCGGCAGCTTCAAGGCACTCGTAAATGACGCAAAACGCTCTCTGTATCTGCCTCAATGCACGCAGTCTACGAAACTCGAAGGACGGTACGTGCTAATGCTGCTGACTCGGGGTCGGTTGAAGTAGAGGGGCAGAAAGTGACCTGGCAGCAAACGCATCCACACCCGCTATGTACAGTGTGTGGTGTTAATACTGCGGCGAAAAATCGGTCAGATAATGAACAAAACATGTCAAACCACAATGATACAATCGGAATCCTGTTCTTTCACGGACGATTTGGAAAGATGAATACGAAAGAAGATTACTTCAATAGGTACGACGTCAAAAACCCTGTTTTCGCCATAATTACGTAAGGACCGTATGCGCAATCATGTGAAATCACAGCCTTGGTAACAAACGGAATTTGAAAACCAGATATGAACTGAAAATGCTCCCGTGTTTCAGTATATGTTGCCAAGTTGCAATTACCTGTAAAATTGACACTTCCTTCCGACAGAATTGCACATTAGTTTTCAAATTCTTTAAAATTGTTTTAATCAATATCACGAGCAATATCCATCGTGTATAGATTCAAATGAAAATGTTTTGTGTACAAAGCCGTAATTAGCCTAAATGAAATGCTAAACTACTTACACTGCTGTCAGATGTTTGTATTACCATTCATAGAAGCAAGTTAAGTTGCTTTTGGTTCAGTTCTTCATGTTTTAAATGCCAACTTGCGAATGCTCATTAAATATGCAAACGATCAACTGGCTGACGTGATAATGCTAAATGTATTTCACTATTATTGTAAAATTGTATGATCAAAATAAACACCAATTTTATACACTTTTGTCGTGCAAATCATTAGTTAGCTTATATGAAAATGCAAAGTGTCTTTCACCACTACTATATTATGGTCTCGTCAATATACATGGCAAGTTCCATCATCTTTGATTGAGTCCTTCCTGTGTGGTGTGACAATTTTAGAAATTTCGTTAAATATGTAAATTAGTAATTAGTTGACGTAAAAATGCTTAACTACTCCCATTCAATATAAATAGCAAAATTTATGAACTGTGGCAGAGGCAATTCTCTCTAATGAGGAAATTTGTTAGATATATAAATTAGTAATTAGCTGATCTAAAATTGCTAAATCATTTTCATCAATGCTATATTATAGTATCTTTAATGTACATAACAAGTTTCATCAACTTTGCCTTAACCTTATTAAGATATATATATCCCTAATTAGGAAAATTCTTTAATATGCAAATTAGCAGTTCATTATCATAAAAAATTCTCGTTGACTCTGAAATGTGTCAGGTGGTTTTTTGATTAACATCTGTATCAAGATTCATAAGGTATAATACAGTCATTCTGATAACATCTGATCTCTAAACAAATGATTATGCAAATTAACTTTAATTATGCAAGCAACACCCACAAAAACTAATCAGTCCTTGCTATTCCAACACAGAATCTATTTACGAGATACCATTCCAATCCAAAAGGTATTCTTGAGGTATCGCGCCAACGGACAAATGGACTGACACAGACAGACAGACAGACAGGCATATAACTGTACACGACATGATGCTACTGATGATGATGACGACACATGAGCTAAAAATATTGTGGCGTTTTTGTCTCAGAGGGCGCTCTTCAGATTCAAGGTGGGAGAGTTATCGCATCACTCAGCAAACAATCGATGGTTATACGAGATTAGCGCCTCTCTGTTTGATCAAGCCGGAGTACGACACTCAAAACAACTATCGTTTTTAACTGATCACTGCTTAAAGATGGCGCCGTTATTTCTAATTTCTAAAAGAAGATTTGGAATAGACGTTGCCCTACGACGTAATCAAATGAAAATATCTTCCGCAAGGAATGCTCAAAAGTATGATATCATTACTGAATTGCCAACCAAGCTAATTGATGGCCAAGCTAGTTGAGCAGAATAAAGTAGCACTTTATCTCATATACATACATACATACATACATACATACATACATACATACATACATATATATATATATATATATATATATATATATATATATATATATAGACAGACAGACAGACAGACAGACAGATAGATAGATCAGATAGATAGATAGATAGATAGATAGATAGATAGATAGATAGATAGATAGATAGATAGATAGATAGATAGATAGATAGATAGATAGATAGATAGATATGGTATTCCTCTTATTTCGATATCTTCTTTGTTGTCCGAAGATTCATACTGGCACAGTTCATGAAAGACATATAAGTAGTAATGTTAAGATGTGTGAAGTACGTATATATAATTAAAAACATCGTGATGCTGGTATCGGAAAAGATTGGCGGAGTTCACAGTGAAATATTTAGGCCCCCCAAAATAAAAAGTTTGTTCTCATGCTCGCGCGCGTCAATTCAGACCCGCTGCGTCAATCTTTTTCTGCTAATGAGGGAATAAATGCAAAAATATGCGACGATGGTGCATAACACAGAGCTGTATAAAACAGAACCGTAAACAAAATATTTGACACTAACATTCCATTCAGAACTGTACACATATGTCACTGTTATACACTGTCGAAACTGCATTGCTGTACAAAAAGTCAAACCGCAGAACTGTTGCTATACCAAAAATTAATAAAGCAACACTGCTGTGCATTTATCTCTGCGTGCATTCCAATGTTGTTTTCATGATTTTTTCCGCGTTCTCGTTGATTGAAGAATAAAATAAAATTCAGAGTAAAAAAAAACCGCGTCACCGCATCATTTTTGTAATATATCTAGGATGAGAAACATTATTTTTCTTGGCCTTCAGTGTGAATTTTTCTTCGCTAAACATCTTTGTCAATTTTAATGTTCTAAATACGTTTTAGAACAGCACGTTCCAATGAATGTCAGAGTAAACACAGCCTTCGGTTGAGTAAACTATTGCATGTTAGTAGTTTTTAAACGTCGAAAGAATTGTCTCAAGCAACAACGTCACTCTAAGTCAACGGGAAACACACTAAACCATAGTCCCTTAGGGTTTTATAGCTAAACTTGGGACGCATGGATGGGTTGAAATCGTGACATATATCTTCAATCGACGTTTGCCTAGACGATACCTTGAAAACTTAAACATATACCCCGGAGTTTAAATTTTCTAGGGCTGTCACATGTCGAATGTAAAGAATTCCCTGCAAGAAATTTTCCGAACCAGTCTCTTCAAATCCATATTGCAAAACGGAACCACTACAACTAATTGTTTCGATGAGGATCGTGTCTCGATAACCAACAGTCGACGTAGTAAGGACTCATATTATTCCGTCTGGTTAATCTAGGCGCTAAAGTTGAGTGTTTTGTCGTGCATTGCCAATGCAATCACGGAGTGATCTTTCATTTAGATAAAGGCCCGTAAACTGTTATATAAGAATTACAGAACATTACGTGACGCAGAAGCCATAAAAGATGCATTTGTCGAGAAATGGTAATTTTGTGTTCCAGTCTCCAAAATAAAAAGTAAGCCGAGAAACATTAGTGTTCTGAAAATAACCGGTATTTCATTTCAACGGCGAGAGCTTCAGATTAAAATATATATTTAAAAATTCAGAGCCATCCTGACCACACAATTGGAGGGGTGATTTGAACAAGACGATGGAAAATGCTTGACGATGAATACGTGATCTTTCAGTTCAATTCGGACAGTTCAGTGATAAAGAAAACACAACATGGATCGTAAACACGTAAACATTGAAATTGATCATGGCGGAAAAGTATAGCTTTTCTCATCGGAATGTCTGACACACCGGGAAGTTCTTAAAATATGGCGTATTTAATCGGTGGCGTCGTGTACTCTTTGAATCAATGCGGCACTATTACGGGAAATTACACAGCATGCTGTATGGCCGACGTTGCCATGGCAATGCCACAGTGGTCGAAATTGCTTTATGTAATCGCGCTGTGTCATTTTCAGAACCATGCTGACTAAAGAAATCATTGAAGCGACTCAAGGATTCTGGTCTTCACTTGCTTATATTACCTGTGTATCATGGGTAATTTTCCAATCACTCGAGTCAATTGACAAGAACATGAAAAAAAAAACAGACATACTTGAGCAGCGATTGTCGATAATCAACGACGGAGTGCGGATAACTTTAAGCGAGATCTCTTCTTCACATTTTTGTTGCCAATTGGTAGACCTGATACCACAATAGTTCAAGAGATTTTCCGCCTGCGTGTTTCCTTGGCAACTGAGAAAACGCCCTGGGGAGAGTTTGCCCTTAGGGTCGAGACCACTCGGAGATAGGAAATGTGATTAGTCCTGATACTTTGGCGATGTCATTTCAAAACAAAGCACGGGGGTTATTACCTCTTCGTAATTACCTAACGTTTTCAGATGTTACTATATCGCCCGCTGGACTGAAGCGGAGAAAAACATTGATTTCGACTGGTCCCACGCCTAACCCTTTGTATTTTAAACCGGAAAAGACGATCAGAAAAAAAAGCCAAAAAAACCCCGACTACTACGTCATCGGAGATTCATCTCGTGCTTTTGAATTTGTGTCATTGTTATATCGTCCAATTTTGATTCACTCCTCACAGATTTAATCTGACGGTTTGTTGGCATGGTAACCGGTAGTCTTTGATGAGGGGATGGTTATGCGTTTGGAATTAATAGCGAGTGAGTTAAGGTCGACTCCGAGTGTCGGTCACGACAGATGTAATGGACACTTTCCGATGAGGAAACATGAGTAAGAATTATGCGACGCTCAGGTTTTGTTAACTACTGTGCTAGGATTAGTGGTATACTATTTTGATTACATAATTGAGACAAAGTCGCTGAATTTATACACTAGTTTTTCGAGACTAGCGAAAACTGCCATCTTCATCTCAAATTGTCTGTAGTGACACTGCCGCTGAGATGATTTAATGAATAAATAAATAAATGAACACGAGGTAGAAATCTCAATGGGTCCACAAAAATGTCTGCTCGACTACTGATGGCGCTATTTTTGTAAGTATAGGGTACGATGCACATTAAGGGACATCCATTAATGTAACTAAATAATAAATTACTGAGCCATTATTAATTATTACCCTTAAAATTGGAATCTGTTTGGGACTAACACCTATGTGCGGATGAAATATTGTGAAAAATGATGTATAGTCTTTTACAAGTTATTCAAAAATAATTGTCTTACATACTACTATATTTTGTCGTTTGCATATGTGTTTTTCCTCTTCCCGATCCTGTCTGTCTGTCTGTCCCTCTCTCTCGCTCGCATTTACACACAAAATTATATATATATATATATATATATATATATATATATATATATATATGTGTGTGTGTGTGTGTGTGTGTGTGTGTGTGTGTGTGTGTGTGTGTGTGTGTGTGTGTTATGCACACACATGCACACACACGTGTGTGTGAGTAATAGCAAGATATTTTGACCGAGGTTAAAGGTCACTTGTCAGTATTCCCGTCAATCAAAGAGTGAGAGTGGCGTTGACGAATAATGCACTCGTCGGGAGAACAGCCTTGACAGGCTGGGTAGTATCGTTAAGGTCACTGATCTACCGTGACGCGGCCGTGCATCCATCATACTTGCATCAATACGATCGGTATGCAAGCATGCGTGGCTCCCTTCAAGGGTTAATCGATTTGACACCATAAATTTCTCCAGTTCGTCGTTTTTCTTATCGGCTTTTCCTATGATGGATGCTCGACAAGATCAAATGACTGAACTTAACCAATAGCTAACTGTGACTGGTTCGTATACAAAGTTTAGAAGAGAAGCAACTATGAGCATGCTTATTGCAAGTTTCGTTATAGATGATGATGATGATGATGATGATGATGATGATGATGATGATGACGATGATGATGATGATGATGATGATGATCGTCATCATCATCATCATCGTCATCATCATCATCATCATCATCATCATCATAACCTTCACAACTACAACTAAAATCATCATCATCATCATCATCGTCATCATCATAATCATCGTCGTCGTCGTCGTCCGTATCATCACCATCATCATCATCATCATCATCATCATCATAATCATCGACGTCGTCGTCGTCATCATCATCATCATCATCATCATCATCATCATCATCTTCGTCCTCGTCTTCGTCGCTGTCGGCGTCAGTATCATCATCACCATCATTACAATTGTCGTCTTTGTCGCCTTCGTCATCGTTATCATCATCATCGTCGTCGTCATCATCATCATCATCATTAGCTTACGCAATTATCATATGAATAATTTAATTCACATTCCTTCTTATAATTGTTGTCGCAGCAGTTTATTGTACATTATTATACGTATTACGAAATCACTTCATCTTAAGGACACATCACATCGCTAGTTGTTTCCAATTTATACATGCCTTACTAATCTATCGCTTCACCGGTCAGAGTCACTGGTTTTTGGGGCATTACCGTGCCAAGCGAAAATGAAACTTTCTGACAATCAACCATGAAATCAAATAAATGTTATATTTGATAAAAGAATCTGAGTCCGCAGTGAAAGTTAGCTGTCCTAAATAACATCGTACATTGAACACAAACGGGTTCTATTGGCAAGTTTCACGCAATGTGCTTTGACATCGTTTTGGAGGTAGAACGACAAACTGTACTTTACATACAAAACAAAATGTTAGAAATAAATCAAGTCACAGTTAAGGTGGTAGGCCTATGTGCCTTGAAAGTGAAAGACTTAAACTTTTGCTCAAACTTTCCTCAATGAAACTTACAACCATACTCAAACCAAATCAAGATTAAAATTCCATGATCACCGTACAACGTTTGGGACAAGCGAAAAATATTACCTAAAATTTACCGATATTTGAAATTCAAAATGGCCGCCATCCCCGTGTTAACTTTATTTGGGAAAACAAAAAATTCGTAAAACTGAGACGGTGAAAATTAGTCGTACTCCACGAGCTTTAAAGTGAGCCCCCACACGTAGTAGCCTAAATGGAGATCAGAATATAGCAATTTAAAAACTTTGAGAGTCCGAATATTTGTCCCCGAAGACGCATTCTACCTTGAGGTAGTTCGCGCCAAATTAAGGTCTGAAACTTTTGCTAAACTTTCCTCAACCAAATTTTGACCTATTCTCTTTCAAAATCGAATATAAGTCGGGGATCACCGTCTAAATATTGGTACTAGAGAAACAAATTACCCAATATTTACTAATATTTTAAACTAAAAGTGGACGCCATCCCTGTGCTATCTCTATGGGGGAAATAAAATTCTCGATTTTCACAAAACTAAGCCGGCGAAAACTTTACTTAGGCCTACTCCAAGAGCTTCAAAATAAGCCCCAATAAGTGGTAGATCAGAAACGAATTTCAAAAGTTTGAGAGTCTGAATATCTATCCATGAGGCACATTCTACCTTGAGGTAGTATGCGCCTCGAAAGTGAAAGACTTAAACTTCTGTCCATCAAACTTTACTCTATGAAACTTTCGACCTTTCTACCATTCTCTTACCAAATCAAGAGACAGATTTCCTAAGGTTTCCCGACATTTGAAATTCAAAATGGCCGCCATCCCTGTGTTAACTCTATTGGGGAAATAAAATGTTCGATTTTCGAAAATCTAATACGGTGAAAGTTTGTCTTTCTCCAAGAGCTTGAAAATGAGTCCCCACAAGTGGAAGACCAGAAAATGATTGTAGAAGTTTGAGAGTCCGAATATCTGTCCCCGAGGCGCGTTCTACCCTAATACAGTAAATCCCGTTCTGACAAAAATGCACACGCAGTCTTTCTCTATAGAGAGAGGAATAAAGGTTGTATCTCGATAAATTATACCTCCGTCTGTGCATTCGTAATTAATTGCACAGTCTAACAGTTACTGTAATTAAACAAAGTGACTCCAACATCGAAATTAATATAAGTGAATTACTTTCTATTTTCGCTCAGTTTGAGTCGGTTGGTCTGAACACACGAGGTTGAAAAAGGAATGTGTTCTCATAAAAACTATCCATAATGGAATTTACTACATGTATCGGACTGCATTGAACGTAAACTGTGAAATCTTGAGCGGTTTTTCTGAATCATTGCATCATATACCATGTACGTATAAACGGTGGCACGATAGCATTTGTCTAATTTTGGTCTATTACACAGCAGACGGGAGTCGGAGTCCCTTCATTTCATAGAAAACCATGGGGATGTCTTCAAATATTTTGAAGGTGTGAAGGGAGTAAGCAAGGGAAGAAGTTTTCTCGCAAATTATTGCACCCCTCCCCCTAAAATGGACGTCGTGACCTCAGCCAACTTGTATCATACAAGCCTGAGATCACCCTGCCTAAAGACAAACAGGTGTTTATAATGGCTTATGCACAGTGGAAGTAAGGGAAAAAAACGAACCATGAATAAAGGCAATTCTATCAGCGACAGACAAAACATGCATTTCGGGGAATACATATTTCTTGCCGTCGGAGAGACTCAGTCACTTTCGGTGTCGGTTTTGAAGCTACCGAACCGTTACTTTTGTGAGTCTAAAGAGAGACGAGCTGAAACCAATTTGCAGGACAATATTGTTTGACGTTTTTTCGATATATTTTCGAAAGGTATATATAAGTACTCAATATATGATGGTGAAGAATGTCTCGTTCATCCCAGAAGATTAGTATGTGCAGGGACGGATCATTACATCTTGGGAGGGAACTTGTCAAAATGTGGAAAAATTTTCGTTGCAAATATTGCGACCAAAACATGCAAAAATAAAACATAGTTATCTGGTAGAAACGTGTGCAAATTTTGAACAGTAGAATGCATGCTGTTCAACATCTGGAAAGACGATCTGTCAAATTTTGGATATTTCAAGACATTCTAGTATTATATCATTCTAGTCCATAGATAAAATTCCACGCTCATCAAATGCCGAAGACAAATGTTTAACATCGGGGCATTCATCAAAGCACAGCTCGCTTTTCATCATAACGGCTTTTCCACTCCCTGCGCATGCAGGTGTAACGAAACGATCGTGAGATTCATGCAGTTTCAATTGCTCAGAGGGGTTTATTTTCCAATCGACGTACAACATTATCGGCCGATACACGGCGTCATTTCCGTGCTGAACGAGAAGAACATAAGGCTTAATCCGATAACCAAAAACTAAAACACCATTTATCGTCCATTTATAAGACGCAATGACGTCACACTTCTCAGAAAGCGAGGCAGGAGTATTTTAGAAGCAGCAACATCTTTCAATCGAGTAGATGTAAACCGTGGAACGAATTTTCTCAAAAATTGGCCGATGATGGCAATTCGGTATATAGATGTCTGGAACGAGGCAACGATAGCAATTTGCCGCTAGGTTTAGGTGGTAGGGCACGCGACCTTTCACCTACAATCAGCCATTTTCGAAAAGCAAGGTCGTTGTGAGCAATTCCATGCACAGGTATGAAAGTATTTGTTCTACTCTTCCTACCTATATTAGAATTCGAACCCAGCAGATGACTACATTGGATCCGCTTTTCCTTATTTTACTAGAATCCTTTTTTTCAAAGTTACTTGACATAGTACTGAATGTTGCCCCCCCCCCTCCCCGCCATTGCATCTCCAAATGATTGCTCTTCTTGACGTACAGGACTCAATTCCCCGAGGACGCGTTATGGCCTAGCTCAATTTCGTTATTAGAGGTGTTCAGTCACCTGTAATCTAAATATGCCCATATATGGTCAAAGGGGCGTTCCTTGGTATTCAAAATGCCCATGTGAGGGAGCTATTTTAAAAAGCGGCCACCCGCTTAAAATTTGTGATTGGTTAGATTTTCTCTTTCCATGGTAACTGTGGCAAAATTTGAACAGGTGTCAGTATACCTTTAACCGGAACCAATGAATTGACCGACAGCGACGCTTTTTTTTAAAGGTCCTAGCCGTCAGCCACATCTTTCAAAGCAATACAATTCGTTTAACCATTCCGCTGTCAGCTTATGAACAGGTAACGGCGATACGCTCTACAAGAAAATTGGTGCCCAACGAGTGTCCTTTCAAGACAGCATCGGGCATATCAATAAACTAATCGGGCAAATAAAGGGAAAGTAATTTTCTTACCCGGGCTATCAAGATGTTCATGATTAATTTGGCCCACAACCACCTGCATCGCTGAGCAGTGCAACAAAAACTAGGAGGAAAGAACGTTGACCATGAAAACAATTTTGCTCCAAGAGAACCACTCATGCTATCGTCTGTTTGAGTTGATCTTTGTCCAACAATTTATCTTTCAGACTAAAAATGAGAATTGCTTTTCCCAGTTGCGCACTATGTGTCTATCACCACCGCGCTAATGAGACCGTTTTTACCTCAAAGTAGTAATTTAGTTTACATGTCTGGGGCTGCTAATGACGCTATGTTAGAAGAAGGGAAAAAACACTGTGCCCGGGAGCTTTCCCCCGAGGGTACCGGGTAGAATCTGAACAGAATCGTTAGAGCAACGATGAATCTTTTAAGAGTATAGCAATTAATGACTATTGGACGATTATTAGAATGCAGTATACTGTGTGTGTGTCTGTTTGTGCGTGTGAGCGAGGGGGAGAGAGAGAGCGAGGGGGCAGACAAAGACAGAGACAGACAGCAGACAGACAGTGAGAAAAATGAAGACAGACAGACTGAAAGACAGAAAGGCAGACAGACAGAAAGACGGAGACAAACAGTCAGACAAACAGACAGACAGACTGACTGTAAGATAGAAGACTCTGAGAGGAGAAAGAATATGAACTTGTGATTTCACTTGTTTTACAAATTGATGGGTTTTATCTCGCGAAGGCATCCCACCATGCAGAGTTCGAGTTGATTCAACCCTATGTGATTATCGCCATGAAACACAACCAAATTTAAGTAAGCAGACGTAACGCAGAGAGAAGAAACCATCAGTCATATCATTCCACAGAATCGATTACCGACTCGCCGCACAATTTTTTATGGTTGACTGTCAGTGTATGAAATCGACCGAAGATGCCGCCTGTTTGTGAGCATTAAGTCAGCTCCTCAGAAAGAATTGATCGATGAAGAGGGATGACCCAAGGTCCCTCTCAGTCTTATTTAGTAATCTATATAACCCTTTAGGGCTAGTCGACTAGTCCCCAACTTAATACAACACAAGCATATTTCGCCCATCATGTCGGCGTTAGGAACGTGTGATAGAATGATAATCTTCAATTTTTTGTCTTAATTTTCGAAGAAATATGTCAGAAAGATAAAATGCTTTGGGATGAACACCAAAAATCATTTGTTTTTTTCCCAAAAATTGTGGTAATTATAGAAAATTCTGGTTAAAAATGAAAAAAGGACGAGGCGGGAAACTGTCTCGTAATGGACAATTGTAGATTTCGCATACTCAGGTCATTTTTTCAGGTCCGATGTTATGGTCGCTGTGTTTGAGCGGACGACAAACATAGCAAATGTGTTGAAGGCACTGTCCCTGAATGAAACCGCCATTAATAACATTCACACGTGAAAAAAAATTGGAGCGAGAACTGACTGAGCCGAGGTTGACCTCTGACCCTCGTTTGGTCCTGCGGCCAGATTTAGAATTGTTATCTCCAAAACTTCAAGCCTGTGACGTCAATTATAGACGCTCCTGGAAAAGAAATCGCAGGGTGCTTGGCCATTATTTTAGTGACGAAATTTAATAAACCGCCCTGTGCAAGATAGTGTCAATCTTTACCATGTAACGGTAACAAGCCAGCAGCGACAATCGCGTCTTTTACACCACAACGTAATTTTAATCGATTAAGCGCAGCAGGAATTTTAATGAGAAAATATCACTCTCGCTACATCAATTTTCAATTTAAAAGATTTTCATAATTATCAAATTTATCAGCAGGAACAACATGTAATAATGATAAATATCCCGAATTTGCTGACAAGCAATCCATTAATGAAAACATGAATTATGCTTGTTTTTCTATTATGAGCGTCAGTATGTCTCTGCAATTGTTATAAATTGACATCGTGGTCAAAAAAATAATAATAATCGTAGCTGTCGAGAAAACAAGGCAACTCATCAACCTCCCGGAATGAACTATTTGACAGGAAGGGGTGTGACTGTTTCAGAAGGGGCTAGAAATTCCCACACCTGGCCGAGCACGCGGAGGAAAACGAGTACATGATCGAGGGAACTCGTGGAGAGGGGTTGTTATGGTTACCGCAGGGCCGTCCTCGATGTAACGACTCTGCATATACCTTGATCGCTCCATATAGGCCGTTGAAGATCCAGAGCTGTAACATCATCGGTGCACACTTCAAAAAGTGTAAACACGTCGACAAGAGGTAGATCGCCGATGTTACGGAATATATGCAACTTCATTGCCATTCGATGTCGTCAGACTCGCGATCGCTGAACGCTGAAATTTTTAAATGCTGGGGAGTCCACGCGACGTCCGTCTTTCATTGAAGTTGGCTTGCCCATTCAACAGTTTCTCGTTGCTATCTGGAGTATTAATTGAGTCTGAACTGACGATAGACGGTTTAGAAGGGTTGTACAAAGATCTATTGTGCGATATCACAGAAGCAGGAAGCAGTTTAACAAGCGATACATCCAAGCCTCCCCCCTGTCGATGCATCTAGCCTAGTCCTTCCACAATTTACTTTTAGCGTCGTTGGAGCAGTCTCGATCAGCAGGCTCTGCCTGGGTAGATACACTCCGTAGGGCTGTCTTCCCTCCCCTAAAAAACACCCTACGGCGTCGTACACGCGCATAATAATTACCCGTCGTATCGCTCACGATGGCTGACGATTTACTCGCCGACGGTAAGGCCGTGCCGATGCAAGAAATGAGCAACGGTCGCCAACGCAACTACGCCGACGACGAACCTTTCGGCGCCTCGACGGACGACTGGCGGGAGAGCGAAGACACGCAGGTCTGTGCGGACGGCGATAAGGACGAGTATCCGGACTATGACGAATCAATTATTCATAAGGTGAGAGGAATATGATATTCCACTCAATAATTTAATATCGTGTGATAGATAGACTTTGTTATAATCGCATCAATTATTCATTTTTTTTCGACACGATCAAGTTACTAGGTCCAGAACGAACGAAATTTCGACAAATTTCTCGAAGCTCTCATTGTGGATTTGTCGAGCCCATATTCTTTAAATTCGGGCATTTCGAATAAGAATCCGTTGTGTTGGTGTGGATTGCGTCATCGGTCAGAAGGAAATAGTAAACATTTTGATGTTTCATTTATTTGGTAGCTTAAAAAATAGTCACAATTTTGTCATCTTTTGTGAACTCGTACAGTGGTGCTGGTAGTTTTCCCTGTGTATCGGTTACACGGAATTTGAATTCTGAATTGAGCATTTAAGCATGAAGTTTCCAAGGTACGCCCCGTGTGGAGAGCAATTTAGGTGTATTCAAATCGAGGCCGGTCGGGACATATGTAGGTCGCTCTTGCTGTGGAATCGGTACCCTTTCTCTAAATCGGAGCCGGCCGTTGTAGTGTAGCCGAGCAGCAGTCGAAGCCGTGCGCATAGTGTTACAGCTGCCTGTCAGTAGCAGATGTACGATGGGGCGCGAATTCAAACACCTTGACAAATAAGACAACTGGCATTTTCATAATTATCAAATGCGTTCAAGGTCACGGTGTCAACCCATCAACTTCGAGCTGCCACGGTTTCGAGCCTCTCAGTGGATGACGAGTCGAGACCTGTCGCCCTCGTGTTCAGCCCCTGTCGCTGTTTTGATGTTTTAACGACGGCACAGAGGCCAAAGACCGCATGAGCACTATCGTGCCTTACATTATCTAACGATCATTCGCCTACTGTCACGCCAAGATTATAAATGGCCAACAACTTTGCTATTAAACAACTGATGGATGTTACAGAGCCCCGTGGAAACTGAACAGAAGATGAAGCAAAGGTTACTTTCGGTCACAGGCAACGAGAGGGAATCCAATGGGCACCTACAGCAGCAGACGAACACCGAGAACATTTGCCCTGCCACTACTGATAGTGAATTAAGTCTTCTGCAAAAAGCACAAGGTCGTGCTCTCCACTCTACCTGGAAACTGTATGGTTGAAATATACCAAGCGTGTCGACAACCATATCTCCGCAAACATGTTTTAGTAATTTGCATTGTCATATCACGTATGTTGCTTCAATTTACCCTTTTCATATCTTTTTGAATGGATGTAACATCCGGGGATTTTACGGTGTGTCGACTTCGCCAGGGCGGACAAAAGCAGCCATCCATCTTCACTGCATGCTGTTCAAAACTTTTGTTCAATTTCTTTAAAGAATTTTGTATTACACGCTCAAAGAAAGATGAAGCGCCTAAGTCACCAGGAAAAAAAATACTTGTAAGGGAATTTGAGCGATTAACTGCACGGCGAGAACCGACCAGCGAAATTACTATACCGTAAAAAGGGTTATAAATTGTGTGACGAAACAGTCAGCCGATGGAATCAGGTAATGTGGGGCCCACGGTACAGGTATTTCATACGTTGCTTCACGTTGTCAAGTCACGTGGGAATTGACCAGGTGGTTCAGAAGAGGCGCCGTCTTTGTAAATAATGGAAGTGCTAATTATATATGTAGAGGATGAATCGTAGCGATGATACGACCGTAAGTTTATTACCCGAACGACGTTTCACGATGTCTGGATGGTGCGAAGGGAGTTTCTCGCCATGTTTGCTTCGCTTCAAAGATAATTAGACCGACACAGAATACACATCCACTGGGGCATATCAGAAGTCTTTCCCTCATTCATTTAAAGCATCTTTGTGATGACGTCGACACAGGAGCCTCTTTCTGGAATTAGGTTTTCCGTTATGCAGGCCGTGCGGCTCACAGATACGCCAAGCAACGTCACTGAGTGAGCGATGGAGCGAGCATGTACGCAATTCCGACCGGCAGTAGTTAGATTGCAACTTGAAATCACAATCAAGAAGTGACGAACTGCCTAATGCACATGGCATAGCTGAAGGGTATTTTCGTTCGCACTTTATAATCCACCAACGCATGGCTTCAGACGTGTTGGGACTTCAGAATTCGGAAATATACGAAATCAAGCAACTTCTTAATTTGCCAACTCGGTGTGACGAGCTGTTATGTGGGTTTTTTTTCTTCTTTTCTCTGACTCATCACCCTACTTCACGTCTGATGAATTATTTAACCTTGCAGTTCGCTCCGAGAAAACCATATCAATGATAATTCGCATGGCCATCACGAAGGAATTCACATAGTAGTAACCTAACGGCTTGGACCAATGCTAAGTAATTGTAAAAACCGGCCGCGAGGGTGGGAGTCAGTCCTCCTCCTCCTCCTCCTCCTCCGCAGTCCTCCACCTCCCGACAGCAATCGAAGCATGGGAGTGTTTGAATGTCTGGCTGCCGATAAAATGTAAGACAGTCGTGACGACTGTCTGCGGTAAACTTAGCACTGTCGCGATAATGTAACATCATTGTACCATAAATTAACATCGACGAACACTGACACTCTCCATTGTTACGATTTCACATGCGAAGCAACTGGTCTCTCCTCTAGCCATAACTCCACTAGCTGTTTTATTTCTTCACTAAATATATATATATATATATATATATATATATATATATATATATATATATATATATATATATATATATATATATATATATATATATATATATATATATATATATATATATATTTATATCTATATATATATATATATTATATATATATATATATATATATATATATATATATATATATATATTCGAGTCCCGCATGGGTCACTTTTCATTCACCACTGTATTATATATATATATATATATATATATATATATATATATATATATATATCTGTTTTATTTCTTCACTTAATATTATATATAAATATATAAATATATATAATATATATATATATATATATATATATATATATATATATATATATATATATATATATATATATATATATATATATATATATATATATATATATAATATATATATATATTATATATATATATATATATATGCAATTTTAATATCCTGCACTGACCTTAAAACCCGGTACGGAACATCCCCATTCATTCAAGGAGACAGACCCTCATTTTTTTCATGGAAATGGGTGACGGTGTGGCATTTGAGTTCACAATTAAGGTCACATTGGGGTCATTAGAATTGTCAATTCGTGCGGGACCAGTATTGACAGGCATTATGCGCATCTAGTAACAAATATGCTATAAATTAAATAGAACTTCCATGAGGCGCAACTTTTGATGAACTTTCCATTTTAAAGTTTCAGTAACTGGTACCCGTTCTACTCACGAAATCGCGTCGAAACGCTTATCATAGCTCGTAACAGGTTGTATTAAGTGTGTAATGCATGCCCAGTGTTGTTGACATCTGACCCTGACTAAACATTGCACGCCTTATACACGTAAACTTGTTTTTACAACACTATTCGATATAACCAGGAGGAAGAATTACTAAATGTATTTGTTATATTGAACAAAAATAATGAAAATATCATCAAAATACACAGCTGTTGTCGTCTCCCCAGGGTGTTAACGGCGTCGATGCTAGAAATTGAAATTATAACTACACATTGCGTCGACAGGAATTTTGTCTTTCACTTTGAAGGAAACCTTTCCACGCGGGGGTTTGGGGGTTAACCCCCTTATGCATGTGTTTACCTCTGTCTACTCCATTCATCGTAACTCCATGTCATTTTTCATTGTTAGTTTCAATACTTTAGGCGATGCATGTTGAAAGGAATTCGGAAGATAAATAACCTCGTGACATGTTCGTGACAAGGTTGAGTCGGGTAGTAGTGTGATATCAACATCCAAAGTTTTTAATGTAGATCATCGACAAGGCTCTTCCCTTGTGCCCTTTAAAGCGCATGCCCAGAAGCTTACATCAGATGGCTGTTAGCAAACTTGTCAAGAGAACCATTCCAATTTCTGTGCTCTGATCTATTAATTGCCCTGTGAATCCTGTCCAGTAACACTGCAGCGAACAAGGTCAAGATGCGACCTAGACATCGAGCTGCATCATTCCAGAGCATGATAGTGTCTATGACGAGTCAACAACCATATATCAGGCTTTGAACTCGACCTTTCCTCTGAATTTCGCAAATCGGAAGAAACCCTGCAGGCGAAAACCAATAACAAAAAATATTATTATTATTAAGCATTTTTATAGCGCCATATATCCACTATTGAAGTGCTCAAAGGCGCTTTGACACAAGTAAAAATCTCACAATTTTTTTAAAACTCCGATAAAAAAAAGAAACACGTAGAGCAAAATAAAACGTGGACAAAACAATAAAAAAGCGTCAAACATTGGTCCATAGACGTGTTTAAAAAGATGAGTCTTCAGCAATCGTTTAAAAGTATCCAGGGAAGCGCACTGTTTGATGGAAATCGGCAGGTCATTCCATAATTTCGGTGCAGCGTAGCTAAATGCACGGTTACCAAATGACTTGGTTGAAACTCTCGGTAACTTCAACATGCAACTATTCTCAGAGCGGAGACAACGAACCGGTCGGTATTTGGAAAGAAGATCACACATGTAAGGTGGTGCACTATTGTGAATTATGCGAAATGTATGCAACAAAATCTTGAATTCAATGCGCTTGTTGACCGGCAACCAGTGGAGCTCGCGAAGGACAGGAGTGATATGATTGAACTTCCTGGTTTTGGTGATGAGGCGGGCAGCGGTATTTCTAAAACAAGTTGTATCTTATTCATACTGTTTTGAGAGATTCCATAGAGGAGATTATTACAATGATCTAGTCTCGATGTAAAAAAAGCGTGGACTAGGTCTTTAGTTATGTCCATTGTCAGATACTTGCGAATGTAACTGATGTTCCTGACATAAAAAAATGCAGATTTGCTAACAGCATTGACATGGCCATCCATACCCATTGAGTTATCAAATTTAGCCCCTAGATTTCTTGCAGAAGCAGTTGGTATGATGGTACAGTTGTCTATTTCTAATGACATGATGGTATCTATGACGAGTCAACAACCATATATCAGGCTTTGAACTTGACCTTTCCTCTGAATTTCGCAAATCGGAAGAAACCCTGCAGGCGAAAACCAATAACAAAAAATATTGATCCAAGCAAATATGTCAACAATCGCGACACGTACCCTCTTAAAAGTAAAGGCGTATTAGGTTGATAAAATTCACCACCACAACCATCACAACAACAACAATAACAGCATAACAACAATAGCAGCAGTAGCAATAACAACATCAATAGTAATAATAGTAATAACAAGGCAGTATTGCTGAAGGCAATGAGTACTTGGGCCGAGATAGAGTAATTTTGAGGACAATATATACTACTATTCAAATATGGTCTTGAATTTCCTCCTGTCAATTAGGCATTTGATTAACTGGTTATTAAACGAAGCAATGGCATGACAACGGCAAAATATGTCTAGCAACTTTTGTGGAGTTTGAGGCAGGGGTTCTTTATTTATAGTGAAATTGCTTAAACTCCTTAAATATTCAAATGACAAATTTCTTTTGTTCTCGATGGTAGATGTCTAATATTTAGATGGGCATATTTAGATTTCTACCCTATAGTTATCCCTATATACCAAAAATCGGACATCTAGCTCTATTGGCTTGCTCAGAATTAGATATGCGAATAATTAATGAGGTACAATATGTGGTGTCATAAGGTGTCCCATCATACCAAATATGAAGGTGTAGCACTTGTGGTTACTGAGTTGTGGACAAATATATATATTTGAGGTCAAAGGTCATTGAGGTCACATGACATTTTGTCAAAATAATTGTATTGCTAAGTTATTCCTATATACCAAAAATCAGACCTCTAGCTCTATTGGCTCGCTCAAAATAAGATATGCGCATAATTAATGAGGTACTACATATGGTGTCATAAGGTGTCCTATCATACCAAATATGAAGGGTGTAGCACTTGTGGTTACTGAGTTGTGGACAAATATGTATATTTGAGGTCAAAGGTCATTGAGGTCACGTGACGTTTTGTCAAACAAATTATATTGTTAACTTATCCCTATATACCAAAAATCAGACCTCTAGCTCTATTGGCTCGCTCAAAATTAGATATGCGCATAATTAATGAGGTACAATATGTGGCGTCATAAGGTGTCCCATCATACCAAATATGAAAGGTTTAGCACTTGTGGTTACTGAGTTATGGACAATAATGTATATTTGAGGTCAAAGGTCACCAAGGTCACATGATATTTTGTCAAAATGTCTGAGATATCTGCGTGAACCGATAGACTCACTGATGGACTCACGGACGGATATGACCCAATCTATAAGCCCCCTGGACTTTATCCGTGGGGACAAAAAACTGTGTCACTGCATCCTTTAGGCAATATGAATACGATGAGAAACTAAATTTTTATTTTTCTTGGCCTTATACATGAAAGTCTATGGAGAACTGCCTTATACATGGGAGTCTATGGAGGTGTAAACTAAAAAGTCCTCTAACACGGCCAAATTCGATCGCATTGTGAAACAAATCGACGTGCATCTGTATGGGGTTGGGTACTATTCTTGTGCAAAGTTTGAAAGAAATTGACCAGGGCATGTCTGAGATATCTGCGTGAACGGACGGACTGACATGACCAAACCTATAACTCCCCCAGGACTTCGTCCGTGGGCACTAAAAACAACGCAACAGTTATTACAGCTACACCGGCGGTAGGTTCATATCCAGAGCCCCGTACGGTCTGCCGCCGTCGCTTGAAAACAATCTCATAAACCTGGCCATATGGGCAACTGTGTATGAGCAGCTGGATACTTCACTTCCCGGAGAAGGCGAGCTGTCACGTTCAAGCTCAGGATTATTTGTCGATCAAATTTCAGTAAATTTACCTTACCTAGATGAAATTTTGTCTATATGCTGAAATTTCGCCGAAGTTTGACAAAATTGCATCGATCTTTCAGGTTCATATCCGACATTTTTGAGTTTTGAGTGCAGACAGAAATAAGTTTTGAGGCAACATGGCTGCGACCCCATGTTGACCCCTAGCCCTGCGTACGATGCTATGTGCTACAGCTAACACACAGCATCGTACGCAGGGCTAGCGAGAGAGTTGCCGACATCGACGGTTATTTACGAGAAGTGAATAAAAGACTGTCATTTTTGGAAGCGATCGAATAGCTGAGGTAGGCTGGGATACGACTTGGGCCCAAGAACGCTGAATTTCGGCAGTAATTTGGCTTTTTACGTCAAGTCCCAAAATGGATTTGAAGTCACCGACCCTACGTACGCGTACGGGTCTTTGCAGGGCTGTGGTGAGCGGGGCGATTAGCTGTAGCGGAACACACAGCATCGTACGCAGAGCTAGTTGACCCCAAGTGAAAATGTGTTCGCGATCAAATCTTCCTATATTTTTTTCAGAATTTTCGACAAAATCATTGCTTCTTACATCTTTTGTAAAATATAAAATATTAAAATAAAATGCGATGTGCCATGTCTCCAGATTTCTAAAATATCGTTCGTTGACCGTTCGACGGAATACTCATTTCGCAAACTTGTGACGCAGTTGAAATTCAATACTGACCGCCAAATAATCTTAATGAGACGAGATCATTCTAGACATCCTCCAAATTATCCAACCATTCGCGTTAGAGTTCAGCTCGCTTAGAGGATCATAACATTCTTCGGCCTTCGTTTAGATCGACCCTAATCTCTCCCATTTAGGAAATAAATACACAAGCTACCTTGACAAAACTTCGTGCACCATCCAGGACCAAACACACTACAAATCTGTCTTGACGTCATCATCTCCTTACATGGTAATCGGCATACCGTATTTTTAGCAAAGGAGACACAGAATACGTCGGAGTATTCAGTTTCAAAACGTATTACATTGTGTGATGTTGTCAAAAAAGGTAATGTTACTGCAGTGGTATAAATTACAAACACAAAAGTTCAAATCAGTTTATTTTGGACTGGCTTTACCCAACATTTCATATTGTTTCTTATGCCAGATTTGACCACGTGCTTACTGGCGACCCCTTTACATGCAAATTTTGTGTCAAATGGTGTGTTCTCCTGGAAAAACAAACGTACGATTTCTATATGAAGGAGGCGAAATTTGCCCTCAAAACTCGAAACCACCCTTTATGGGGTGTACCTAGCTATTTTGAACGAGCTTCTCGAATCTGCAGCTCTATTTCGAAATGATGGTCTGGTTTTCTCAGCTCAAGGATAAGTGTTCTCCATCGCTGTGGCATTACTATTCTCAACTGGGGGTACAGTTTCCAGTCGTAATGTTTTCATTGTGTCCGGGATATAAAACCTTTCCTTTTCACAATTTTACTTCGATTAACACTAGTCCACATCTTGTCAGCGATTAAACATGTTTCAAGTTTAAACGTTAAATTCTGGTCTCGAGCCCTCTTGTTCGACCAAACTGAAATTACCCCTCCCACTTTGGCTCGTCCAGTGGGTGTAGCAAGGGTCGTGCCATCGCCTAGGAAACGGAGGGTGCATTAATTGTTGCATTTCGATGCACATTTTGATTATATTCAGAAGATTTTGTTGCAAAAACTCAGATAGAGAAGCATTAATATTCACATCTCACTTATTCAAGACTGGCTGAGAGCAGCACTTCCATTCAGTTAACATCATTACGCCATTTATTATGCCAAGAAAGATGAAGCCAAGACATTTTGCCCTCCCTGGTCTCAGCCAGGAATGGTTATACCTTACAGAGTTTTTTCCCACGGAATGAAAACAAATGTACTTGGGCTGAGGCCCAAGTACAATAATAATAATAATTATTGTACTTGTTGTACTTGGGCCTCAGCCCAAGTACATTTGTTTTCATTCCGTGGGAAAAAACTGTAAGGTATAACCATTTCTGGCTGAGACCAGGGAGGGCAAAATGTATTGGCTTCATCTTTCTTGGCATAATAAATGGCGTAATGATGTTAACTGAATGGAAGTGCTGCTCTCAGCCAGTCTTGAATAAGTGAGATGTTAATATTAATGCTTCTCTATCTGAGTTTTTGCCACAAAATCTTCTGAATATAATCAAAATGTGCATCGAAATGCAACAATTAATGCACCCTCCGTTTCCTAGGCGATGGCACGACCCTTGCTACACCCACTGGACGAGCCAAAGTGGGAGGGGTAATTTCGGTTTGGTCGAACAGGAGGGCTCGAGACCAGAATTTAACATTTAAACTTGAAACATGTTTAATCGCTGACAAGATGTGGACTAGTGTTAATCAAAGAGAAAGTTTGAAAAGGAAAGGTTTTATATCCCGGACACAATGAAAAACATTACGACTGGAAACTGCACCCCGGTTGAGAATAGTAATGCCCACAGCGATGGAGAACACTTATCCTTGAGCTGAGAAAACCAGACCATCATTTCGAAATAGAGCTGCAGATTCGAGAAGCTCGTTAAAAGTAGCTAGGTACACCCCAAAGGGATGGTTTCGAGTCTTGAGGGCAAATTTCGCCTCCTTCATTTAGAAATCGTACGTTTGTTTTTCCAGGGGAACACATCATTTGACACAAAATTTGCATGAAAAGGGGTCGCCAGTAAGCACGTGGTCAAATCTGGCATAAGAAACAATATGAAATGTTGGGTAAAGCCAGTCCAAAATAAACTGATTTGAACTTTTATGTTTTGTAATTTATACCACTGCAGTAACATGACTTTTTTTGACAACATCACACAATGTAATACGTTTTGAAACTGAATACTCCGACGTATTCTGTGTCCCCTTTGCTAAAAAATACGGTATGCCGATTACCATGTAAGGAGATGATGACGTCAAGACAGATTTGTAGTGCGTTTGGTCCTGGATGGTGCACGAAGTTTTGTCAAGGTAGCTTGTGTATTTATTTCCTAAATGGGAGAGATTAGGGTCGATCTAAACGAAGGCCGAAGAATGTTATGATACTCTGAGCGAGCTGAACTCTAACGCGAATGGTTGGATAATTTGGAGGATGTCTAGAATGATCTCGTCTCATTAAGATTATTTGGCGGTCAGTATTGAATTTCAACTGCGTCACAGTTTGCGAAATGAGTATTCCGTCGAACGGTCAGCGAACGATATTTTAGAAATCTGAAATCGGCACATCGCATTTTTATTTTAGTATTTTATATTTTACGTAAGATTTAAGAAGCAATGATTTTGTCGAAAATTCTGAAAAAAATACAAGAAGATTTGATGGCGAACACATTTTCACTTGGGGTCAACTAGCCCTGCGTACGATGCTGTGTGCTCCGCTACAGCTAATCGCCCCGCTCACCACAGCCTTGCAAAGACCCGTACGTATTGGGTCGGTGACTTCAAATCCATTTTGGGACTTGACGTAAAAAGCCAAATTACTGCCGAAATTCAGCGTTCTTGGGCCCAAGTCGTATCCCAGCCTACCTCAGCTACTCGATCGCTTCCAAAAATGACAGTCTTTTATTCACTTCTCGTAAATAACCGTCGATGTCGGCAACTCTCTCGCTAGCCCTGCGTACGATGCTGTGTGTTAGCACATAGCATCGTACGCAGGGCTTGGGGTCAACATGGGGTCGCAGCCATGTTGCCTCAAAACTTATTTCTGTCTGCACTCAAAACTCAAAAATGTCGGATATCAACCTGAAAAATCGATGCAATTTTGTCAAACTTCAGCCTTTAGACAAAATTTCATCTAGGTAAGGTAAATTTACTGAAATTTGATCGACAAATAATCCTGAGCTTGAACGTGACAGTTCGCCTTCTCCGGGAAGTCATGCATCCGGCCAGCTGCCCATATGGCCGGGTGCATGAGATTGTTTTCAAGCGACGGCGGCAGACCGTACGGGGCTCTGGATATGAACCTACCGCCGGTGTAGCTGTAATAACTGTTGCGTTGTTTTTAATCACCATGGACGAAGTCCGAGGGGACTTATAGGTTTGGTCATGTCCGTGCGTCCGTCCGTCCGTTCACGCCTAGTACCCAACCCCATACAGATGCACGTCGATTTGTTTCACAATGCTATCAAATTTGGCCGTGTTAGAGGACTTTTTAGTTTACACCTCCATAGACTCCCATGTATAAGGCAGTTCTCCATAGACTCGCATGTATGATGCCAAGAAAAATAAAAATTTAGTTTCTCATTGTATTCATATTGCCTAAAGGATGCAGTGACACAGTTTTTTTGTCCCCACGGATAAAGTCCAGGGGGCTTATAGATTGGCTCATATCCGTCCGTGAGTCCATCAGTGAGTCCATCGGTTCACGCAGATATCTCAGACATTTTGACAAAATATCATGTGACCTTGGTGACCTTTGACCTGAAATATACATTATTGTCCATAACTCAGTAACCACAAGTGCTAAACCTTTCATATTTGGTATGATGGGACACCTTATGACGCCACATATTGTACCCATTAATTATGTGCATATCTAATTATGAGCGAGCCAATAGAGCAAGAGGTCTGATTTCTGATACTAGTATATAGGGATAAGTTAACAATATAATTTGTTTGACAAAACTTCACGTGACCTCAATGACCTTTGACCTCAAATATACATATTTGTCCACAACTCAGTAACCACAAGTGCTACACCCTTCATATTTGGTATGAAAGGACACCTTATGACACCATATATTGTACCTCATTAATTATGCGCATATCTTATTTTGAGCGAGCCAATAGAACTAGAGGTCTGATTTTTGGTATATAGGAATAACTTAGCAATACAATTATTATGACAAAATGTGACGTGACCTCAATGACCTTTGACCTCAAATATATATATTTGTCCATAACTCAGTAACCACAAGTGCTACATCCTTCATATTTGGTATGATAAGACACCTTATGACACCACATATTGTACCTCATTAATTATGCGCATATATAATTTTGAGCGCGCCAATAGAGGTGGAGGTCTGATTTTTGGTATATAGGAATAACTTAGCAATACAATTATTTTGACAAAATGTCACGTGACCTCGATGACCTTTGACCTCAAATATATATATTTGTCCACAACTCAGTAACCACAAGTGCTACACCCTTCATAAATGGTATGATGGGACACCTTATGACACCACATATTGTACCTCATTAATTATGCGCATATCTAATTCTGAGCAAGCCAATAGAACTGGATGTCCGATTTTTGGTATATAGGGATAACTATAGGTTACAAATCTAAATATGCCCATCTAAATATTAGACATCTACCATCGAGAACAAAAGAAATTTGCTGTAATTTGAATATTTAAGGAGTTTAAGCAATTCCCGCTATAAATAAAGAACCCCTGCCTCAAACTCCACAAAAGTTGCTAGACATATTTTGCCGTTGTCATGCCATTGCTTCGTTTAATAACCAGTTAATCAAATGCCTCATTGACAGGGGGAAATTCAAGACCATATTTGAATAGTAGTATATATTGTCCTCAAAATTACTCTATCACGGCCCAAGTACTCATTGCCTTCAGCAATACTGCCTTGTTATTATTATTATTATTTTTACTAATATTATTATTATACGGTAGTGATGATTATTTTCATAATGATGTCTTGTTGTTGTATTTGTTGATGTTGCTATTCTCACTTTGCGTGAAAATTTGTTTGGTTGGAACACTTTACAATTTGCTAGATCAGATTCAAGTCAGCTTGAACCAACGCGTACAAATACCGTCTGAACAAATTTGACTCTGCATGCCTATCGTACTACTCGGTATGACGTAATAGCCAGGTCAACACTTATCTATATGTATTTGGTTTTGCAATTTCCTCTTCCATTCAGAGCCGTGCTTTCGCTTACCGAATGCCATGGAGATCTGAAGTTAATTAAATTTTTAATGCTTTACGCTCGAGCCACCTTGGCGACAAGGCGTCACAGAAATAAGATAGCTTGCATACCTGTTATTTCTTCGGGAATAATTACGTCACGTGATCGAGACAGGTCGAAGTAAGAGGTTAGGCGGTTCTCTGTGTGCCGATTAATTACGTGGAAACGCCGTTTACCTTGCCTCCAGTCAAACGAAATAACAGATAAAAATTTCCTGTATTTTTCGCCGAACTAGAGAGAAGATCAATCGAAGAGACCGCCGCTGTCATCCCATCCGAACGAGAAAATTTAAACATTGTGTATGCAGTCGCACGTACCATTTCTCGCTGTACGCCGACGAGATTAAAAGTGTAAAGTCGCTGTATTTTGGTGCGTTGTATGTGTCAAGCACAAATAAATAAAACTAGCTATTGAAACCATGGTGGCAGCACACTGGTTGCTATCTCCATGTTGATAAAACAAAAACAGTAAAGCCAAACAATGTGTCAAGTGCACGGTGAGGTCACCGCACTCTGATCAAAGTTTACTCCGAGGTCAGCGGTACACTAGAGTTGTCATGTAGCCATTAGCATGCATTTCTCGTACAGTAAATAAATTATCATCAATTTCTTTATCTTTTTTTATTAGCGGAGCTGGAGGTAAGCTTACTTGTATTTTTGTCTGTCGCTTTTTCACTTTAGAAGGCCTGACAATGCAAATGACCTCTGACCTCTCAAATGAGACACAATTTATATAATGTTCAGAGATGATAATAATGATCGGTGCTGTATACAGTGCAGAGTAGTGATGTCATCTTTGAAAATTCACCTTTAATCCTATGTGTTTGCATCAACCCGACTGTCTATGCCCTACAGAATGCAATAGTTGTGCGCTTCCCGCCAAAATGAATGACGTTTGTGCGCTTGTCGTCGTGACGTATTTTAAAGGCCTTCGTACTGGCAATTCACGTGCACAGTACCGTTGTTTGGAATTCGTATTGCATTCACAGTGGAACAAACTTTTTGTGGGCTTCATAATGAAAGTTGGTTATTTTTTGGCAACACCATCAAAGATGCCAAGTGTCTTCAACCTTTGATGCGCTTCAAAATGAAGTCTGAAAATGGAGGTAGACAGAAAGAGGTCTGAATCAGAATTATATTCAACGGGTCTTCAGATTGTTTGTTTGTTTGTTACTTCCTCAATATTTTGTGCATTTTTTATCGCCCAGACGATAAGATTTCAAAGGTAGGGTTTTTCATGTTCGGGCTTCAACGTCGAATTTTATACGCACAGTCAAGACGTGACGTAGGTTGTATCTCATTGAAGAAAAACAAGATTCATCGAATTTCAATAGAGATAGCCGGTTGCCTGGAGATATGTCAATTCCTTTATACAATATTTGAATAAGGATTCATCACTTATTTACGATTCTCTCATCTCAGTCGCAACTCGAGACGATTCGTGACTGTCAAGTAATAATTTCAAAAATGCGTCTGAAACTTCTCTTCTTACAGGGATTCATACGGTACGCGCTGTATTGGTAACCAACGATGACGTCATTCGTAGCAGGGAGATATAGAACTGCTTGTACCAATTTGACACCCTGGGCACTCAGTCGCGCCGAGCTGTGGGCTATTTGATTCGTCATTGTATAACGATTACAGAACCTGATCATATAACTCTACACTACTCGACGCCATGCATAACTTTAAATCCCCCCTGACACAGTTTCCAAATAGACTCAGTTTCTCGGTTTATGCGCACATTGGTTCTGTGACGTCATGCCCCGCGGAAAGCGCGCCACTGAAGTGAAATCATAGGGGATAGCCTATGTGTCCGTCCCAAGGGGTGGGTAGGTGTTTTGTTGTATTGCTTATAAAGGTTTATTATACCAAACTTTGGTGTTTTGGTCTTGCACTGCCCTTGACAATCTTGCGTAAACGTTTTAACAGCACGCTGCATCTGTTATCTGACCAGTTTGATTGCCTCATTCGCCAAAGCAAGCAAGGTGGTAATTTAGTCTATTATCTGATGAGTTTGAGTGCCGAATTTGCCAAAGTTAGCAAGGGTAAATTATTAATCTGTGGACGCTGTCACCAGATTATCACCGGATTAACTTTGACAAAGTCAATAAAGAGCGGACCAGCAAGGTATAACTGAAGAAAGGGGAGAAACTCTCAAAAGCCGTGTCCAGATGTGGTCCGTAAAACTAGTGGACACTTTATATTCATTTATTCAGAAACAATCAGGTGGCAAAACAAACTTGAATATTCATTTGTAAACGAGCAGGTCGAAAAGGAGGACTTCCGAAGAATGCGTGGTATGTGTTCAACCATCTCTGCTACCTCCATAGGCGGCCCATACATATTGATAAGCATATTATTGAGTTTTTCTCACTTTTCTCTGTCACTGTCAGCCCCTCTCCTTTTCTTCATGCTCTGACTGATCGTAGTAAATAAAATAAATGACTATATAGCCTAACCTATAGCCTCTTGACTCTTTATTCATTTTACACTCCATTACAAGGACGTATATCTCTCATACACACATGCTGTAATTAATTAGTCAACACAACTAATTATGGTAATCCGTGGACTTATCAGAGGTTGGTCAACATCGGAAAGATAGTGATGTTAATGAAATAGGAGAAGGTATGAAGATCTTGGGAAACGTGTCCCGAGGACGTCCGTAAACCTAGTGGACGCTTATATATTCATGATATGCGCAAACAAACACTGCTCATTATTCAAAAATAAACGGGAAGTTAGATCGAAAGGAACACTGGAAACGCGCATGCTTTTCGTTGCCAAGCGCCAAATTCTAACATGACTAAGCAGACATGGTCCTGCTCCATGTAACAAATGCCACCCAGAAAGTATCGACCGACCAAGCAGAAAAAGATCGCCGGAGTTGCCGTTTCATGAGTTTTTCAACAAAATTGTATAGATGTATGTTTCACGTCGTCGTTTTCTGGGTTACAAACCGCGTCGTGATTCAAGGCACAATGGTGACACATTAGCAGGAGCACACACTGGAGAATTTTGGCCAGCACTGTGAATTTTTTAAACCAGTCACCTTCATTTCTCTGCACTCGCTATTAACTCCATGTCTACCGGTAACATATTGTTATTTTCTGTCTCAAAGTACGTACCAGCAACAGGCCTTTGACGTCAAAGTCGGTTATTTTCTGGTGTACGGTAGCAACCAAGCTCATGACTAGAATGACTGTACGGCGTCAAAGAGTTAATGTCGCCGGTTACTTTTTTCGCATAGTAAAAGAGAGTTGGTCGCTACATAGAGCTAGTTTCTAGCTCCATGGTCGCTACTAGTCTAAGGAATTCATCGATTTTCAATCGTGCCTTATGCAGTGTTAGTGCACAAAATTCCCGAAAGAAGCGGCGCACGGGCTATAAAACTTCGTTTATACTGTTAGGCTAGCTTTGGGTCCATATTTTCCACCCAAATTGCCAACACTCATCGACAACATGGTTATTAGGAGCCTACCACTACCAGAAATCCGCTCGAAAATCACCAAGCTATCGCCGTTTTTCCAGCTTTTTCCGACATGGCTACTCGCAGACCGTTCTTTTTCTGGCGTACTTGTAAGCGATTGACGAGGCTCAGTGTACGTAGCCCGTCTCTAAAGTCACCTGAGCGGTGACCTCGCAACATCGAAACACAAACTGACATCACCGATGATGTCGGCCACTACGTTAAGAAGCCTGTGAGAATTTTTACCAGCACTGTGAATTTTTTAAACCAGTCACCGTCATTTCTATTCACTCGCTATTATCTCCATGTCTGCCGGTAACATATCGTTATGGAGAAGTTTAGTTACACGTAATTACGTTCCATCGTCAGCTGATCAGTGATAACCATACGTGGCGTACGTGTAGAACATACGTTCGGAACGGCAAACAACACCTCTACACATACAAAATGTAGTAATAATACGTGTAGTATTTTTTAGATATTCTTGATGATTTCCGCGAATTTAGACAAGAAACCTTGTAAACTATCATGGAAAACATCGTTGATATCATAATATTTCGTAGAGTTTGCACCAGCGCAAGAAGTACTTGCTATATGATTTCCTTACATGAACGAAATGTTTCTTAAAACTTAAACGAATTTCCAATGTTTGTGAGAAAAAATACAGCAAAATTATCGAGAACGCACAGCAGACATTAGGCAGACCACCGTCCCTCCACCCACGGACGGTGGGCAGACAAAACCTTAGCAACACCACCCGATTGAGAGAACCACGCTTAACCACACGAACTTTGACCCTAGTCAAAATCAGGCTTGTCCCTGGGAAATATGTTTACAAGTTTGCCCACATATAAACAACGTAAAGGTCAAAGGTTTCAACTTCCGACTTCCTGCTTTACGGACGTCCTCATGCCATGAACTGCAGGCAAGGCACTGGCAGGGATTGCACTGTTCGCGACCATTTAAACGTTTGAAATAAGAGTAGCTGGCTCCCCTCGGCCATCGAAATACACTGGCTGCAGTAGATTTTGGATAAATGGTCATGACTGGCCGCAATTTGGTAATTTCTGGACACATTTCAGGAGAGCTTCTTACCTTCCCGTTTTAGTAACCATTCCTATCTTTCGCGATGTTGACCAACCTGTAAAATCCCTGATAAGTCCACGGATTAGCATAATTAGTTGTGTTGACTAATTAATTACAGCATGTGTGTATGAGAGATATACGTCCTTGTAATGGAGTGTAAAATAAATAAAGAGTTACAGAGGCTAGGTTACGTTATATAAACCATTTATTTTATTTATTCCGATCATTCAGAGCATGAAGAAAGAAGAGAAAATGATAGAGAAAACACTGAAAAACTCAGTAGTACTTATTGGGTCGCCTGTGCTACCTCCATGGTTCAACACACCTAGCTAACGTATCGGAGGTGTGTATACTCTTCCGGCTGGCCCGGCAAAAACCACGTTGGTCGACGTGCTTAACACCGCATCGAACTGAATCAGACTTCATGGGTATACTGAACAATTCCGTGTTAGTCAAGAACAAGAACGGAAAATGCTTTATTAACTCGACCTTCGCGTTCGCCTTCAACTTGTTCAGTTTATCAACTGCGTTCTTGCAATACGTACACTTTCGTATCAGTCATTTTTTAAATAACAAAACAAGACATGTTTTACATACGACCGGTTGTGTGCTCTACAATACAAGCAGGGTTGTCGGTTGGTGACTGCGGCCGTGCCTGCAGATTTTATACACCGCGGTATTTTGCTTTGAATTTTTCAATTGACTCCATGTGCTGACTAAAAACAAAAACAAGAAGAGTCGAGTGTTCTCTCTACAAATCAAGAAGCATTTCGAACACGAACGATTCGGATATCTTGACTTCAACATTACTAGCTACGCAGCTCGAAAGTTATTCTCGGAAATGGCGGGAAGATTAGTCAAAACCGGATTTTGTATAGTAGCTAAGGAAACCGGCTTTTCTTTCTCAGAAAGCATGTAATATACTGCGTACTGCTTATACTCCCGTGGGTCTGATACTTTCGCCCTCTCGGCCATTACCGTCAGTGAGCTACTAAAAACATGAGACTTCAGTCGTGTGAATCTGTGTATATAGTAACATTTATTTATCAATCCTTATACTCAACTACTTAACGCATCAAACAAGGGTCACAGTCAGGTTCTCAGGACGTTCTCAAAAAACATAATCGATTAGTGTCGTAGAATGATGTTCACTGGATTTGAGAATAACTGGTCATCAATGTGTCTTCGCATATCAAATCGACAAGAGTATTTTTAACTTTGAAGGTTTACATCGTTCACTGTAAAGTTACATCCTTCACTGTCAAGTTGTTTTTATACATTATCAAAAACACGTTTTCGGGAAAGCTGACGTGCAAGTGAAAGACATACCGACTGAGTCCGACGGAGGCGCAAAAGACAGTGCATCCGCATTTGTGTTCGATGTACATATCTCTGTGATTCCAGTTTGTCAATCGACGAACCGTACGTCAAATTGTAGTGAACTCCCAGCACAGTCCCGCATATGAAGGCGAGCTAGTGGCCAGATGATGTTGGATTGCATAAACTAAGTCTAACATCCTTCACTGTAAAGCTGGAAAGCGAATGTGCGAGGGAAAGACCCCGCGATTGTGCGACTGAGTTCGACAGCGGCGCAAGAAGTGTTTCCCGAGAGTCAGACATACAGTGTGCTATCTCATGCATTAGAACAGCGTGTCAAAACGTTGACACAAAAAGATATGTCCAAAAGTTTTTGTTTATATATATTGTTATATATAGTTACGAAGGGTTTCACGCGAGTTCAAAAACTGACATAAAAAACATATGATGTCCAAAAACAAATTCGTTTTATTCAACTGACTGATAAATCGTCTTTGCTATGGCCTAAACGTCCCCGTTTTTTTCGTTCGACAAGTCTGTGACATCAATATCTCCCCAACGTATAGATCAACCTGGTTGAGTACTACTGTGTTTTCAATGTGTCTTCGCAGTTCTACAAAACCTCTCGTCTTGAATCGAATGAGGATATTAGGCATGAAAATACTTTTGCCGACTAGTCAGTTTTTATGCAACTAGCGGTGAGTTTCTTCTCTGAAACGATGACCAGCTGTCGTCAAAAGCATATAAATTGTCATGTCCGTGTTTATAAACATCGATGAGCTTGACCCTCGAATCAAACATTTAAAAGCATCTTGGGTATTTCGTTAACCAGTGTCGATCATGTGAGCTTAAATTCAACAATGTCAAGGTCAAAGATTTCTAGTTCCGGCTTCCGGTCTGACGGACCACATCGGGACGCTGGCTTCACGGCTTCGATTAGCGTTTTGCTGCTCAAAGAAGCAACCAACGAAGTCATAAATAGGCCTGTCCCCGTTTGAACATATCAGAAAACTGTTGGCGTTCGTAAAATTGGGAATTGATTATTATAAAATAGGTTTCTGTGGACACAGCTTTTGAGAGTTTCTCCCCTTTCTTCATTTATACCTTGCTGGTGCGCTCGTTATTGACTTTGTCAAAGTTAATCCGGTGATAATCTGGTGACAGCGTCCACAGATTAGTAATTTACCCTTGCTTACTTTGGCAAATTAGGCACCCAAACTTATCAGATAATAGACTAAATTACCACCTTGCTTGCTTTGGCGAATTAGGCAATCGAACTGGTCAGATAATAGATGCAGCATGCTGATAAAACGTTTACCCAAGATTGTCAAAGGCAGTGCAAGACCAAAACACCAAAGTTTGGTATAATAAACCTTTATTAGTAACACAACAAAACACCTACCCACCCCTGGGGACGGACACATAGGCTATCCCCTATGGTGAAATGTAACTTTTTGAATGCAGATCGTCATACGATCCGTTTTTAATATTGAGGTATTTTAACCCTCGTTGATTTTGACAAACTTATTAAACACTTTTGATCACACTTGTTACAAAGACCGAAAAGAAATTATTAGCCTTGAGCATGGTTGGTCTGTACAAAACAACCTCCCGCGTAATCCATAGCTCAAAATAGGAACTAAATATCGTGCTATTTCTATATCAAAATTCTTTATCTAGTTCTCACGACAATTTCCTGTAATGTCTAAATCAACGTTACAGGTGAGTGAACATTAATTTGATCAGAGAGAGCGTACTCGTTATTAACGTGCAAGACCTAGGAACTGAAATAACGAGATTCAAGTATACGCACTCCAACATGCGCATTGAAGTGTAAATGTAAAACGCCTACCGTTCAGAATATTTGCAATTCCAACCGCGTGGGACTTTATTTCGGCCTCACTGTGATTATTTTGTCAAATATGACAACATTGATTGCATATGCAAATCACACACACCAACAAAACTCGGTAAAAGAACGGTCCTTCTATACAGAGGGGTAAAAATAATCATTAATTTTTCTATAATATGTTCGTAGGCCTACAGCAATTTTGCGCACCCAGAAATATACTAGTCCACTTTTGAAATCATTTGTTGTTTGCTAGTCTCCTTTGCCTTGCCGCCCAAAGTCTGTAAAACAAAGGTCAGGTCTTGATTCCCCGCAGAAGTGTATTTTCCAAAATAAATATTTAACGGTTACAAAGACGAATAGTTATGTGCCCTTTGTCGTTCTGTTGAACGCAAAACGAATACTGAATAGGGAGTATTTATAGATAGGCAAGCCTAGACAGTGAATAGGGAATAGGCGAATCTATTCACTATCCGGCCTACAGTCGGATAGTCAGTAGTATTTTAAAGGGTATTAATATAGTTGGAAATTATCAAATTACATTTACAACGGCGTGAAATGAGACACCGAATCTTTTGCCCTCTGTAAACTGGTAAACGTTTTATCTAAGAATATCCTTTAATCTCACACAACCTTACTGAAGTGAAACAACCACCAATACAAAAGTATGCAAAACTGTGATTAATATGCAAATTAATCTCAGATATGCAATACAGACCCATCGAACTCTCACCCGTTCTGAATCTTGCATCGCACAATAATTCGCCTAGTATTTTACTTGACGTTAGAAGATTACTGAGCCTGCGTATTGAAGTAATCGATATCTGAGCATAAAGGCCTAATAACTAAAACATTTTAACAACTCTAAAACATAAACCTTGAAATCGTCAATAATGCTATATAACGTTCATTATGCAAGCCACGCCCACCGATTACTGGACACATCTGCGCATTCTATGATTGGCAAATGTCACTGAAATTAAATCTGAGCCTCGTTGAGACAGGAGACATCTAACAGGAATTGAACGTAACTCCTATTTATAAAAAACAGTAGTTAGATGCAGCTCGTTTACATCCCCTGAAAGTGTCATGGTGACGGGAAATGACAAAGACTCGGAAATGAAATGAATATTTTCCATTTATCGATCGTAAACCGACGATGGTGGTGCTCAGAAAGCATGGGTGTTCACGTGCAGAGGGACAGAGCGTCTTCCACCCGTATGTCTATTAGTCTGATATTCAATTTAATTTCCTCTTTTTATCGGGCATTTTCTCTGGCTGTCCTATTAAGATTCGCAAATAATCTCCGGAGACAAATATTGACTCCTCTATCCTGCGCATCTTACAATGTATAGGATCTCTTTAAACTATCTGCTTTGCTCGTCAATTCATATAAGGCCCAGCTTCTGTGTGTGTGCGACGACGGGCGGCCATGCGTGATGAAACGAGGGCAGTGACATTGTTTGAAATGAGCCTCGAAATGAGAGTCATATATCAAGGGTGAATTCTGGCGCGTAAATTGCATTTCTTTTAGGAGTGTAGAGTGGCATGGACCCACTAGATTCAATCATTGCTTGATTCAGTCAACGGGCGATCGATCAATATTTCAGTGAATATTTTCCTGCTAATGCTACGACAGCGACACACTACGGCTCCGTTTGTAGCCTGCCCGGCGGGACACGCCACTCAATTGTGTGGTATTTATGATCGTTATTGCGGTATAATGTCTCATCAAGTGTTCCAATAAATCACAATGGTTCCAAGATTGGGTGCATGGAGGGGGGATATTCTATTCTATGTCCAGCGAATATTTCATTTGAAAATTCATCGACTAAAATTATGCTTGCCTCAGATCATATCAGATGTCATCAATCGGTAGCGAGGTCAACAAGAATTGAATTGATTCTTGCCCAGAGGTGATCTTATAACTTGACATCCCATGATCATGATTCTAACGAGTCTGAAATCGCCATATACTATAGCAATTGATGGTGACATACGATTGATGGTGACGCTGTTGAGTCCGTTGTTTCCCAGTGATTGCCTCCCGGCAATTAAGTCTAGCGGTACCTGTCCGGTACAGTTTATAAACCGTAAAATTCCCATGTTCAGACTTTTTTTCTTTGTTTTGCGATCTTTAACGACAAGATCGGATCGTTCGTCTTGATTCAATATACGCTGTTATGTCACTTCAGTACTTTTATCGCTCTTTACTCGGAGCGGTACAATCGAAGCGCAGTTTGTCAAGTATGCCATCGAGCGCCTGTTGCTGTTAATGTTATGTCGCAAGTGACACAGCCGCGTCTGTGACAACTAGCCAGTGACCGGGGATTTTGCCAAGTCATTTTGTCATAAATGTTGATCCCATTACTTTTTATCATCATTAGAGAAAGTTTACGATTAATAAAACGACTCACTTTCATGACGATCAACCGAGAAGAGTTCGGAAAACGGTCGGCAATTCGAACGCAAAGCGGCGGGAAATGTAACTGTGTAAGGCTGTTTTACGCCAACACTTTTATTATTTTATGACAGAGCCACGAAGAGGATCTTGTGATTGGCAAATCATTGTCTCGTAAAATGGTTATCAATATTAAGGTGCGTGATGCGGTCGACTTTGGTGTAATCTTCATACATTGATACTGCCCGCCAATCCTCTTCACATAAAAATAGTTCTCTAAACGTTGATTGAAAGGTCGCCGCTGACGTCACAAATTGTGGTATCCCAACAGCAAGTGTTCCTCACATTGGCATGTCGAAGTTCAACTCCATCCGCGATGTCCTCTGGCATATACGATTATACATTGCCCGCGTAAAAGTGCATTCATTGGCGCGTAAAAGTGCATTCACTTTTTAGAGATCAATTATCGATGCCATAACATTCATAACACTTAAAGCTATAAGGAAAATTTATAGCTAGTTCATTGCCGTAAAAGTGATATAAGAGACCATAAAAAGGAATTATACGGAATATCAAGAATTAAACTTAAAGTTTCAAAAGCCCAAGGGTTCTCTTGAGTAACTGCTGTTCACTATAAGTAGTTACTGTAATTAAAACGCTCTATAAAATCCGCCATCTAAAATAATGCCCAAGATCTCAAAAGATAAATTTATTTTCCTTTCCACAAACCTAAACAGGATTTTTAATATCGGTAAGTGTAGCTATCGGAGTAAAAATAGGAAGCAATAGAAAAATCTGACCTATTTACACAGACCACCTCTCGATTACAATCTTATCTTTAAATTTTTATATATCAGTTAATCAATCAATCAATCAAATGGATATCTATAGTGCCAAACTCCGAAATGCAGCTGTGTTCAATGGCGCTTTATAGAGTCAGAGTTGTTCAGTATGCTTTGCTGAACAGAAAAGTTTTGATGTTTAACCCAGTGCATTGACTGTTAAGAGATTAATTATCGATGCCATATCCCAATGATAGCCGGCTTTTCAGAACCTACCCAATTCTGAACTTGTTTTTATACGTACCTGGAACAATTAGGGCCTACATAATCTATTATGCCTATTAATTACGAAAGGCACCGTGTAAGCATGCGCATCTTCGGCGATAAACGATTCTATTGCAATTAACGGACAAATTGTAAAGACTCACAAAATATGACAAGAACGTAGTAATTATTAGTAACTATATATGTGATTATACCCAGGGCATTTTTGATTATATATATATATATATATATATATATATATATATATATATATATATATATATATATATATATATATATATGTGTGTGTGTGTGTGTGTATGTATGTATGTATGTATGTATGTATGTATGTATATGTATGTATATAACGGATGTACCAAAAGTTGCTTGTACCTTCTCAATATGGGTACAGCGCTCTACGCTGGATTGCAGAGCAATATTACATTAAAAATGAGAACCAATCAAATATGCTTGGTGCCTGTTGCTAAAATTTTACGCATTCACTCGATCGTCATCTGATAGGTAGATTTTTTGTCTGAATTTTCTCCAGGCGCTTACATATAAGTATCAAGTACGGTCAAAATATTTTTATGGAAATTGGACAAGTAAAACTTGTTTTTGTGTGGGCTTTTGCAGATCAACTCAGAACGCTTGTTTAACAGGTTGGACTTATCTGAATTGATTATTAATATCTGTTAGACAAAAATTGCATTTCTTTGACACAATGGAGTAACTGCTTGGATTGACCATGATATCTTGAATGGTTTGTCCCTAGATGTCAAATGCCGGATATACTTCGATTATTATCGATGTATATCTGTTTGCGTATATAATTTCTATCTACAAGTTACGTTCGCTTTGGAAACACTACATCGTTCTTCTTTAACCAGAGTACAGGCAATAGTTACACATACAAATTGAGGCAACACCTTCGACTGTTGCTGTGCGCTAAAACTGCCAAACTGTGCCGAATAGGTGGCATTATCAAATTCGTACTAGATCCCATGCTAGATTGTATAGTGATAATTTAACGTCTTCATCATTGGTAAACGTGATACGGACACCCTTATCACTGAAACCGCAAAAGATCTTAGACAATCTAATACCCTTTTTCAAAATGATTTCGACCAGTTAATATCAAAATAGAAGGGTTTGCGGCATTATGATCGTAAGTATTGACCAAAACTGCTCCCGAAAAACAACGTGTTGACAGTTGGTTTTTCACGTCTATCTTCAGTCTCCGCGCTCACGGTTCTAGGGCGAATTCCAAGGAAGTTCTCGTCCAATAGAAATGAACGAACGAATAAGTGTATAGGCGCAGAAGATGTATGACCTAAATTCGTTTTTTTTTTCCGCACTAAGGGGCCGTGGATAATTAAAACACGCGCACAGTAAACGCAACTTCTGTGTTTAGGCGGAGGAGGGTTTGGCTGTATTTCGATTACCGTGCGCAAAAATCGCACCACAACCAAGTTTTCCTATCGCAACATCTCGGTCACGTTTTTCTGTATTGCAAAATATAGCTACATTGTTAGGCGTGTACCAAGCCAGTATGGCACCGGCGCTACACCAGCATTCTTCAGACATACTTGTGATGATCAGTGCACGAGTAAAATATCGTAACAATCATTTTGAATACACAGTTTCATTTTATTCTATTGGTTGCGTCTTTGTTGAGTTGGCGCTGAACAGAGATTGATTTAAGAGGCGGTATGCAGGGGAAGGGGACGGTCAGTAGAGTATGCGTGATTTCATAGCGACGTAATTACCGATTGTTGGATGCAGATACAGAATGAGGCTTGGTTGAATTTTCGCACTTCCAAACTTTCGTTTCGGGGAGGGGGGTTGAGGCCAAACGCACTTAGTTTCGTTTACCGTGCGCATGTTTTAATTATCCACGGCCCCTAACAGATATCAATAATTCAGGCAATACGGGTAGCGGTTATTTACGCGCGAGATGCTTTTGAGAGAGATTATAATTTCTCCTTATCGTTAGTGGAAATTCACAAAACAGACGTTAAGAGAGTTATTTAAAGAAAACACAAAGGTAGAAAATCCTAGATTAGAGTAATGGATGCTGTCAGAAAAGACAAAAAATTGTTACATTTTTATCTTCACCTGCAGTACTTCGGTCAATTATTCTTCTCAGTATCGCAGGAGTTGTAACTACGGGGTTCGTACCTTGCCTACATTTGTAGTGACAGAGGATCGATTTTTAAGAGCACGTCTGGAAATGATGATTTATTAACGTCGCAGATTTGCGCGTAAATGTCACTTCATCGCTCTGGATAAGTACACCTTTTTCCGTAACTATAAGGAAATAGTCTAATTTCATGATAAGGTTTAAACATCAAACGCTCTTCTTTTCTTAGCATCGTAATAAAAATCGACAAAATTAGAAGCTCTTAAAACAAAATGTCAAGCTTTCAAAATTTAAACGAAACATCTTTTCTAAACGTAAAGATTGATTATCGGCTAATTACGGAATTCAATAGAAAATATGTTAGTTCTAATAATATTACTGCCATCTTTAATTAGCCGAGCGATTAATTTTCAACACATTTTTTACGACAACTCATATCTTCTTCCTTCAGAGATAATGGATTTGAGTAATTAGTTATACCATAGACCCTGGATAAAGACTGAGGTTTATGGTTACACTGTAGTGTGCTGTACCCCTGCATAAATTGTTTCCCTGAGCTCAGCGCGTTCTCTCACGTTTCAAATTCGACGCATTAAACCGTGCAGTTTATCGGTAAGCCCCTTGCGAGGGTCATGTGGCGGCGTGATACAGATTCTAATTCCCAGCTTGGCCGGTCCCGGTTCCCTGCTGACACTCGCCAATTAATCAATTTAAATGCACAGTCAGTCGACAATTACTGTTGCACAGTCGGGAACTGTCCTTGCTAGGAGGCAAATGTCAAGATCACGATTGATTGGCTTAAAACCTGACTGCGAGCCTAATTCTGCGCGTTTATACAGTAGTATTTCCTCACAGATACAATTTATCTGTCTGTCTGTCTGTCTGTCTGTCTGTCTGTCTGTCTGTTTGTTTGTTTGTTTGTTTATAATTTCTTCCTTGCATGTTATTTTACTGATCGATGAAGATTTAAATGACGCGATGAATATGATGACTAACCCAATTGTGGTGCAGTATCAGCCAATTCCATTGCTTTTCATATAGAAATCTAATATTATGGAGGGCTCAGCCCTCGGTGTCGCGCCAGGGATTAAGATCATAAATTTTATTTGTATTGATTTATGATTAGTAACAGTAAAGGATAAAGTAGAATTATTTGTTACTTGCTATACACGTTTGTACGACCACTACAACTATGCCCAGTTTACGCTCTGATGAAAACAGTTCACACACGAACACGATGCCAGGTACCCTGCAGGTGTAGATTTTCCATTTCATTTGTAAAATTATTGAACATTGATTGGCAATTTTTACCATGATATACAACCTATAGTGTTTAACAAGGGACGTATTTTGCAATCATTGTCGTTGCTGCACTGCCCAACTTCCAATTGCAAGCTGAAAACTAGCAGCCCGTCTTAAAACTGGCAATTTTGCATCTAGTTATTGACACAGAGGGCGCTTTCTAAAATTCAATCCCAGCATTCTTTGCGTATGTCCTCATTCATATGCAAGAGAGAGTTTTCTCTCTGTTTCTATTTTTAAGGCGTGATAGTAAAGATGTTTTGTATCATTGACAGTGTGGATAATATTACTTACTGGCAAATAAAAGAGATGTATTTTATCAATGGCGAGATAAAAATTAATACTCTGCACGTTTCGTATTTGTTTATTTACAAGCACTCAGAAAACATGGCGGTGCCCATGAATTTAGTCGGGTACACTTCCGGTTGCTTGCATAGTATATTATGAATCGGCATATGCGTAGTCAGTAAGCCGCTGGCGCGATTACTAACACACCCTTGTAATATATCCATTTTCTTCATACTATTACAAAAAGTAAAACAAAATAGTGTAAAAATCATCAAAAGTTACAGCTATTGGCCCTTTAAGCCGGTATTTCCCACTTGAAGGATGTAGGCCTAGGCCTACATATGGCTTTGAAATAAAGACAGATCCGAACAAATTAAGTCTAAATTGCTCTGAGACCGGATGTCTTGTGTCATGGAATGCAACGGTTTTGAAAGTAAACGCGTTCATGAACTTGTTTGGCAAAAACATGTCAGATCTTGTAAGGCGTAGGCTATATTGTACATTCACAAAATGTATCCTGTACAGTTTGTCAGCACAGGTGCGACTAGTCTTCTTGTGAACCTACAGGAATGTCAACAATATATCTTGAAAATTTCCACAAAAACAGCCATCTCCTTTGCTGGAAAATCGATATGAAGACGCAGAACGTTCAGTTTGAACAGCCAAGGAGACCAACGCGCAATTGTGATACTTGAGAAAATTGCGGAAAAGCAATGTAGCACTGTGTGTGTACGTGCTAGAGAAATCTTCCCTGTACAATATGAATGCTCTGAGGATGAAAACCAAACGTGATTCTAGTATTTTGCACCGTGCGGTGTGTCAACACTGAACAATTACACTTGAAGCTAAGGGAATATTCTCCTTGAGTCGAGAGCCACACGCTGCGCTGCCAGCTTTTGGTCTCGTTTTCTTTTCTCGTTGTCACGTGTCTAGACAATTCTGAGTAATCAGGGACAAAGTCGTTGTTTTTTTACCTTTTTGTGAAACCAAGTAAACATGGAATACTTGCATAAAGTCACTGGGTGTGAAAAAGAACGACGGTACATAACTGCAGCAGAGCAAACAATTATCACTATGCTGAATGCAAACGAATGGTTTAGTTCGTTACCTCTAGACAAAATGGAGTTTTCCTTTTCCAACTTTCTTTCCTGCGACGAAGGAACATTGCTACAATGTGAGGGAAAGCTGCTTTTCTTATCTATATGAAAGGTACTGCCAATTAATATTTCATTACAAAAGCTCGCACTGGGTCCCAACCTTATGTGACATTGTGTGTTCAACCATGCATAAAACACTTGTGCACTCAATTTTATTTTTTGGTACAGACCGTAAAATGTTTCACTGAACGTTTAATGTTGTAAGGCTGCAAGCAGAGCTGAGGTCGTGCACAGTTGGCAACAGGACAAATCAGGATGAACTACTTAACCTATCAAACAAAATTCACAAAAAAAACCCAAAAAAGAGCGACTTTGTCCTTTTAATAAAAACCTGGCAAATTAGTTACGAGATAAAAATCTGCGCAGCGCAGCGGCATTTAACGTAGTACACGCCTCGAAAGTGAAAGACTTTAACATTTTTCACAAACTTTCCTTAATGAAACTTTCAACCATACTTTTACCAAATCAAGAATAAAAATCACTGCTACCATGTGAAATTGCACCAGAGAAACATATTACCTGACATTCACCGACATTTGAAATTCAAAATGGCCGCCATCCCCGCGTTAACTCTATGGGGGAAAATAAAATTTTCGATTTTCGAAAAATTAAGCAGGTGAAAATTATGCTTTCTCCAAGAGTTTTGAATGAGCCCACACAATTGGTAAATCAGAACAGAAGTGTACAAATTTAAGAGCCCGAATGTCTGTCCCCGAGGCGCCTTATAGTGTTGTCCATAGGTTCAGTCTGAACGCAATGTTTATACATTTGTTCTCAGCCACCATGTTCCTGTTCCGAACCAAAGTAGTTAACACTTTCCCTGGCGAGTTAATAGTATGGAAACAAATCACCGGATGGCTGGTCGACGCTGATGACCTAACAGTATGAGAACGACATAAATTAGGACTCATGCGGGACATTCAGCTTTAAATGGAACAGACAGGCGACACAAGAAAATGAAATAATATCCAATGATGGCGACTTTCTCTCGGTAAAATGTTAAAAACGACACATTGCGAGTCAGCGAAAATGGCAATTAGGAGCTACCTTGCGTGTTTTCCGGTGATGGATCGCCAAAGGCGAAACAAATAAAGTCTGAGTTTTATGAAAATTGATATCAAAAGTCTTCCTAGGATGTGCGTTTGGGGGGTTTTTTTATGATTTTATTATGCCACTTCTTGTATCCATGCCAACAAAATCCATTGAAGACTAGTCTTTTTTTTCTTCACAACTGTGCGTTTAGCTTGTATCCAGGCAACTGCTTCCACTTAGACCCGCCGTAATCTATCCAGTTTTCTCCTCTTTTAGTCGCTTGGCTGATGTTGTTCCTCAGATGCGCTAAATAATCACGTACATGAGGATGCAATAAGTCCGTTTTTAAAGTTGCAGAGGGGGTCACCGATAACGTCATCCCCTGCTTTGAGAAATGCCTTTCTGTATGAAGAGTGTTCGTAAGTGCTTTTAAACGCCTGCCACTTGAGAACCCGTCATTTACAAGAGTACAAAAAATATTGTAAAACACAGGGACTTGAAAGCTATACTCGAGGTTAGAAAGGGTCGTTGAAAGAGGCTTGCTCGTCGAGAGCATGAATTATTTGAGACGCTAGATTAACGTGGCGCTTTCAACGTTGTGATATCTTTTCACTGAGTTTGTAAATTTCGTTTCGGGTGACATACTTGTCGGCATGCCGCAGTAGACACTCTTCAAGTCAAACACACGCGTTTCTGAGAGCTGGATACAAATCTGTGCTGTTCACACAATGCGTGGATGGGAAGAGGCAGGAAGAATCACCCATTTTACCACGGTTAATGTTCATTACTTTTCTCGTTGGCTTCCTTTTCTTTTCCTCCAAATAAATTGAGCACGCTGTAGATACATAATATCACGCGATTTTTCACATTTTGAACCTCATTCGAAACAAACGCAAGGTGTGATTGTACAGTTTGAAATGTTTACAAAATAACAGCACAGTTTAAAACTAAATCACATTAAAGGTATACTGTCACCTGTTCCAATTTTGCCTCAGTTACCATGGAAAGAGAAAATCTAACCAACCACAGATTTTAAGCGGGTGGCCGCTTTTTAAAAACAGCGCCCCCACATGGGCAATTTGAATACCAAGGAACGCCCCTTTGACCATATATGGGCATATTTAGATTATAGGTGACTGCATACCTTTAAAGGGGCAGAATTTTATTAGCTTTATCTCTTGCCCAATTGAGTTACTTTGCAAACTTCCACAAGATAACGATGGACTAAAATCACATAAACTGTAAATGTCAACAACCAATAGTGTGAGAACCAGCGATTGAGGACTGCCCCTTTAAGACATTCACTGTATTGCCATTCAACATTTAGCCGATGTTAGACGGCTGTAAGGGAGCGTTCAGTAAGTATGCCTGGGAGTGGGCCGGCAAATTCTTCCTGCGCATCAGTCAAAATAAGCGAACCCCCTACCCATTGCACCCAAAAATGGATGACCCCCCTTTTAAGATGACAAAAATATCATGACCCCCCTGAACATTGCTTTAGTGAAGCTGCACACACAAACACCTCTTGAGGGCGATAGAATCAAAAAAAAGATTCTCAGATTTTTTCAAAGGACCCCCTTACACACTCACAAGGTGTTAATGTTAAAATATCCCCTTCTGACTTGTTATCATTTTGAAATTACCCCTCAAAGGGACTGGACAGAAATTACAGGGTGGTCGCAATATTTTTGCGCAAGGGTGTGTGTACAAAATTTTGATATTTGGATTTAATTGATAATCAACTGTTGATAATGTTGATTCACTATACATGGTAGTCTATGAGAAAACTATGTAATACTTTTCCAATACAAAACTATATATATGCATTTATAGATATTTGATAATTGACATAAATGTACTTAATTGGAATAGGGTTGTTACAACTGGTATGTGGACAAAATATTTGACTTTAGAATTTCACCAAAAATGTTCATCCCATGGGAGTCTATGATAAAATTGTGAATAATTTTTTTCCAATGAAAAACTTGCTATACTTGTGCATATACAGATGTTGAATAATTAACATAATTGTACTTGATTAGAATATGATGGTTAAAGGTGCATATGATGATTATGTGTAAAAGAAATCTGATTTTGGAATTTCACTGAAATGTAGATTCACTGTTCTCCCAGAATATTTCTGAACACTGAAACTGCTTTTTGACGGGACGGATACTTATGAAAGTTAAGTGCCCCCCTCTCTGAGCTGTTTGAAAAATACATGACGCCCCCCTTGCAGTTTTCAAACTTAAGGTGACCCCCCCCCCCCCACCCGTGGATTTTTCCGGCCCAGCCCCGGCCGCAATAACTGAACGCTCCCTAACGTTACTTATTTACCACCGCCATACCTTTTCTTCCTATCCCAAATTTGTAAGTTTGATCCGCTTTGCGGAACACGCAGCCGTCTGAAACGTGTATGTCTGATTTGAAGTTGAACAATGCGCGTACGAGACTGACCATCTCAGCCTCCATTGCTGTGGAACTCCAAAAACCTATCCTGTAATGATCTATGCTAAAAATTCAAGTGCCATTTCATAGCTACACGTGTTTTATCTAAGTTTATCTATGTATGTATGTTTCTATATATCTATGTATGTATCTATGTAATAATGTCTGTAAGCAGCTGGGCAGGTAGGTGGGTAGGTACGTAGGTAGGTCTTGGTAGGTAGGTCTGGGTATGAAATTCTTTCTTTAATGAGGGGGTGATGGATTCAATATTGACATATTGACGCCACAGAGTCTGACAATACACTGGATGGACGCTTTCTATTTCTTTGCCTCCGGCCACGTGTTTTCAAAAGTACACGTATTCCCCTGACATATGCAGGATGGATTTGATGGGGTCCGAAAGTTCAGTCTAGTTTTTGTTCCCATTTATACGGACATACCCCTACATACCTGGGGGGAGACCATAAAATCAGTTTGCGTCCGTCTCGTCTGTGTCTGAGAACTTTGGCTTGAAAGGCAGTCACTTAGCAACAAGTACTGGCCTACTGATGACATTGGCCAGTTGTTGAGCGAAAACGAACTCTACATCAGCAGCAACTTTGGCGAGATTGGAGCTCAGCGCCATATAATCGCCATTTTTCCAGTTCTATGGATATCGAAATGCAAATTGTAAACATCAATCCATTATTGACAAGACAAGTAGCTACTCTTATCAGTCTCTGTGTGTGTGTTCAATTTTACTTTGTAAATAGCCTGTTCTCAGAGAGGAAACGTGGTTAACGGAGCGTTTTAATTAAAGTCAATAAACTATTGTCTAGCGACAACTGTTCGTTATATAATAGCTTCTTCAATCAGTCGATTATTGATGTGTAGCGAGGTAGCCTTTGATAGCTTCATTTTTATCCCTCTACAGGAAGAAAACGCCAGAATTATTGCTTCCATCGAAATGCCACGTGACTTATTGCTGACATGTGCAGCTCCCCTTTGCTATTGATATGTACATTAGTGAAAGCTGTGGGATTAGTTGGCGCTCGTTCTCCGTATCACGCATGTAAATTTCATGCCCTATGCGCGTACCTCTGCACGCGTACGTCGCCTTCGTGTTTCACGCGTCACGAACATTGGGTAACGTGGGGACTTCATTCAAATTTACAATCATACTAGCGCCGAAAATATCCATATGAGGTGGTATACAAAAATGGCCAACCATCAAACAACTGGTCAGATTCCTTTGATATTTGGTTATTGGTTTATTTGAATAAATATAACGTGTTGAGCGATATCTTTGCTTTTTTACCTCTTGGGTTATTTCATTCAACCTGTTTAACAACTCATCCTTTGATCGACTTTTCCGATTTTTCTGAATTTTTATATGTCTCTTCCAAGCTATTTTCAGATGGTGAGAAAATTGACAAAAGTAATTATTTCGAATTGTTTTTGGTCCCGATCAAAGATTTCCTCAGAAACCAATAATTCCATTGCTTCGAAATTCGATTTGTAGGACCATAAAAATGCCACTGTTCATATTGTGACAAACAACAATAGTTTAGCTATCCCCAGTAAAAACTGTGTAAAATATCGTAAAGAGTTGTCGGTTAATATAGAAAAACTTGGCAGTGCTCGACACCTGCGCACACGTTCAAATATGGGGACACAATGCGCAGTCGTTTTGTATTCAACTGAGTGATGCACTGAAATAGCTATTTGGATGTGTGTGTGTGTTGTGCCGTTTCCTAGAGACTTACACATCGATAGACTCAGACTCACATCAAAATTGAAAGCAATATCGGGTTGTCAGGACTGCCTCGCAAGCAGTTGATCCATGCATTGTCGTAAAACTTAGTACCCTCTGACGGCAGGCACTTCTGCAAAATGATGAAGGGCTCTCAGAGAAAATGTGAAAGTCCATTTATATAATTTGATCGTATGAAGAAGAACGTTCGCTTCTGCAGTGCATTTCTAGAATCGCTTAGATTTTCATCCAAAACCATGATGTATCGGTAGAAATTACATTCCGCGCCGGATTTCAAGATCTCCAAGATATGTCATTTTTTCAATATACATTAGCAGTTTTACGGCTTTCTTTATATTGCATATCATTAGGGAAAGGTAGGACGCGTCTGTTGAATTAGGATAGATGTTTTTTACGACTCGTCATATCAATTTGATAAATTACATGCATCGGGAAATAAAATTGCTGCTGCCATCAAGAGTTCCGAAGCACCTACGGATTGTCAATCAAAACCGATATGGATGAGTTTCAAAATAACATTTCGAAAGCATCTTGCGAATCTCAAAATGCCTGTGTTTTATACCAAATATCTGTATAGTTTAGCGCTGTCCAGTAACGTAGGAACGGGTCCAAAGTATTTTTGAAATGTTCTCACAACCTAACATACCGAAATATGGCAAAAATCAAAATTCTATGAAAAAGCCATACACACGTCCAACTATTTATCCGTGACGTCACTGAGCTGCTCGGGCTGAGTCATCTCTGAGTGTTTTCTTATTACACAACGGACGCTCGCAAAAAAACACTCGAAGCATGCACCGCCATAACAGTTATCGAGATTAGAATTTCAATTAAGGTAATTTCGCTCGTGTTTTAGATATTCACTGACCCCGTGAGACAGTCGCTGCAGGGCACTCCACTTTATTACCTCTAGCTGCAACAGAAATTTAAGGAAAACAAGGCTCCCGCTGATCATTAGCAGCCGAGTTTCGCTTTAGAACGACAAGAACCACGCGCTGTTCGAAAAAAAGTAGTATTGCACTTCACTATAATTGAAAGCACATTAAAGATTGTCAAACGCTACTCAAGCTGGTATCTTATTGACCCATCAAAATTGTCCAAGGGGTCACACTGCATCAAAATTCGCTGCCGTTGGGCGATATCAGCTTTTTATCGACGTTTGAATTGTAAGCCGCGGCGAGTGAGGAAAACACCACCAACCTTTGACCTTCGTCGGAAAAAAACTGTAATTATCGATAAACTTGGCCTTGGCTGAACGATATTTTGACGTCATTCACATGGCATGGCATCGGTAACTCAATTTAATGATAAGTGCAAGCTGACCCATTTCTAAAACGACTGCCCAATGGTTTTACGGGAGTTTGAACGCCTTCGTTTCATAGCTTTAAACAAATAAAGTGATGATTTTCCTTTATATAAAAAACTGAATGTTCAATATACGTGTTATGTTGTATTTGTGTTGTTATTTAGACAAGCCACGTGTTATAATAGAAATACTGTGTTGGGAGTCGCTTTACAATTACAATTGAAACGCTTCTCAGCACAAACATATACAGATCATACAGGTTTTTGCACGTATCGGAAAAGAGGAAAGATGGTATGTCAATCGTCATTGAATAAAACGTTCCTCTCTGCCAAAATTCGATTAGTGTCAGACGATCCTTGCGTGATGCCTGTCGGTCTAGAGTTGAACTTTTGACCCCCCCGAGTACTAAATTCCATTCGCACAAAGCAATTCCAACGAGAAAAGTCGTATTTAGGGTCGACTGGAAACTTCGCCCCAGGCGAGACACTTGATGCATAGAGACGAGGTCGGAGTAGATTTACTCGCGAAATAGTACTGATGAAATCGGTAATTGCCCGGAATGTAAGTTAATTGCTTTTCGTTGTAATTGAAATACCGGAGAGGCCCGGCTTCATCCAGCATCGAAAGCCAGATGAATTTTTTTGGGGAAAGTGAATATTTTAGTCGCCTGTTCATTACAAAATGACATTTACGCGGTATTTTGACAGTGGTTCACCGGACAGGTACCTATTTCTTGTTTTTACACGTTTTCGAAATTCTTGAGTCGGTAAGATTTGCGGGTCCACATTTTAAGCTTTAGGGACATCCGCAATAGATACAGATGGAAATTCGAGCTAATGATTTGTGGCCAGGTAAATTTATAGGCGTTTCATTAGCGTTGTTTGCATTGCTCATTTGGTTTCAAAAGAGCTTTTTCACCCTTTCCGGAAAGTCTGCCAACTGTACTCCATAAAAATTGATGTGAGAGTTCAATGAAATTTGCCAGTATATTTTTCATAAAAATCTGGATCTTAACATTCAATGGTGCGGAGAGAGAGAGAGAGAGAGAGAGAGAGAGAGAGAGAGAGAGAGAGAGAGAGAGAGAGAGAGAGAGAGAGAGAGAGAGAGATTTAAGACCATCATGACTGATTTACAGACCACTTGGGTTTAAGATCTTTGCTCCTAACAACATAAAACACGAGCTTGAATTTTATTGCTCAACAGTATTTTTACTCGACTCCCATATTTCTCGGAACGGCCCTATTCTTTAATGTCAACCACAGTTTATTTCTTGTTTTGCTCCCAAAAGCATGTTGAGATACACGGTATTCAGCTTGTCAACTCAGCCTGTACATGACATGTATAGATGGCATTGTTTTTGTTGGTGGCCCGGGACTAGAATAAATTCAAATTATGTGAACATCGTTACCAGTGCAATTTGCATGCATGGAGGCTCTGTTGACAAACGCAATGGTGAGCGTTCCAACATTCTTTGAGGAGAAGAACTCGAACTTGAAGTCGACATACAAATGGAAAGAAATTATCAAAAGTTACAGCCACTCTCCCTTTAGGCAAAAGATGACTTTAACACATGAAAGTATTGGACATTCCGAAAGATCAGCGAAGGAAGCGTTCATTGAAATCATCAGAGTATCAATAACTTGTCAAACTGCAGACTGTGTACACTACAGAACGGTTGCTCTTGTATTCTCTGCGGCCAAACTGAAAAGAATGCTCGTTAAACACAGGAAGTACCTGTAATCATCTCTTTTTGGTGCATTGTATCTGAAAAAAAACCTACTTTCTTTTCGATTGTTTGTGCATTGCAAGCTCACATGTATCTCACTACCACGGCATCCAAATGATGACGTTATAGATACATTAACTCAAAGTACGTTTGATAACATTTTCATCAGTTTTATTCCGTAAGGGGAGAACCATTTGATTTCTGGGGGGGTATGGAGGATTTTGAGAAAAAAAAATTTGTCACCAGGTGAGAGAGAAGAAAAAAAAATTGATCCTGTCATGGCCTGAGAAAAAAAAAATTGTCATAACAGACAGAAGAGAAAAAAAAATTGTCACAATGCACCAGAAATAAGCAAAATTTGGAAACCTTATTCTCATGTATTCTTGCCGGCGCAAATGTTTTACCACAAGCAATTCTTATGTTTCTTTTCCCAGCACTTATGATATAAGCATGCACTACATGGGTCTACTTTACACCTCAGTACACTCAATGTTTTCCTTCCATTTTCTGACCCAAGAAATCATATTTCAGGATTTCTGTTGCCATATCTCAATAGCATAGGCACTATCTAAAGGGGACTATTTGACTTCTGTAAATTGTGAAATTTAAAACACAAGACAGGAGTCAATAAACTAGTGTTAAAACCAATATTATTTTCTCAATATGAATTTGTTAGAAAGATGTACCTTGACAATGAAAAATTGAGGAACAACAAATATGATGAAATACAATGTGTGAGCCTTGTTTTTCTGACCACAAACACCGGATCGCAAACATACCATATTCAGGCTTTTCATTAGAAGCTGGCAGCTGGAGAAATGACACAAGAAGGTCACAGATCTTCCGTTCCTGTATATTCATTTGTCTTCAGTCTCTGGCAAACAGAACTGTTTTTCACAAATTGTATTGTCATTGTTTGGTTGTTGAATATTGTGACTCAAAAACTGATCATGCAAAAAGTGTAAAAAATATCAGTGTTCAATGTCATTTTCAAACAGTTTTACCGAGTGCAAAATAAACTGAAACTCCTCTCAGATTGCACCATTAAACACATCAATTTCTCAAAATTTCCAATACGAGAGGGGGAACCCCCCTCTCGTGCTCTCCCCCCTTGGGGTATTCTAATAGTTTCACTTAGTAAACAAATTAAAAAACTCTCAGATTGCACCAGACTGCACCATTGCACACATCAATATCTTAAAAAATTCCATGTAAGATAGGGGAAAGCCCCTGTGACACTTCCCCCTAAGCCTCTCTCATGTTCTCCCCCTGTACTTTCAAATTCTGCCCGTCAGATATCCTAGTGAAAACCCTGTCATAATATCCATCCAAATTAAACAATATACTATATGATTAGATACTGCGTGATCTTTTATATTTTTATTTTATTGTGACTTTGAATTTCATTTTGATGTGTTCACCTTTTTTGAACCATCATGAGATAACTGATGATAGTCTAGCAGGGTACATCAAGATTTGAAAGGTCTTTACTGTTGCTGTAATTACATGTATTGGTATTTAACTTTTCTAAGTGGGGAATGGTCAAAATTTCAGAGTTAGAGAGGGAGGTTTACTTAAATTCATCATTGTTGGTGAAGGGGGGAGGTCACTCGAAATTTCGGAGTTTCAGGCCGTCAATAATGACGGCTCCCTTATATACAACACATTACAAACTTGATGACCAATAAAAAAAAATTTGCACTGCTACTCCATTTGGAAAAAAAAATTGATGCAGGTCTGACAGTAGAAAAAAAAATTGCTGTCACTCTGACAGGAAAAAAAAATTTGCTCCCATACCCTCTTCCTCCATACCCCCCCCAAAAATCAAATGGTTCTCCCCTAAAACAAATAATATCGTTCACAAAATTCAGTTGTCGACAATGTCATTAGACGCTACACATATGTCATATACAAGTTTTGTTGACGTGTTTACAACACGAGGCATTTCGGCATGTTTTTTGAAGAACAAGAAAATGTGTTTCACGGAGAGAAGAAAATGACTTGGAAACGAGGATCTCTGGCAACAAGTCAAATAAACTATGAGGGGTCCATAGGAAATGTCTTGTTCTCTGTGAGCGCGAAGTTGTCTTGATTTTTCCCTGTTAGGGCGGGGACGTTTTGATGAAAATTGTCAGTTCATACGGCATGTTCATCAAGTTGACATGGTGAAATAAGTGTATCACCTGTCCCACTTCTAGACTCTCTGGAGGAAATCCAAAACATACTAGTAACCCCCGTTTCAACTTGATGTCTAAAATGTAAAGCAAAGTGTTCAGATGGACCGTAGTTTATTATAGTATATCCATTATAATTCTGGAAAACTGCTGCGCAATGAGTGCAATCGAATAATTTGAGGGAATTCAAAGATAAAGGACACAGAATCAAAGCATATATCAAGGTTTTCCCCACGTTCCCTCTTTATAATATCAGCTACGGGTTTCTCAATAACGCCTGTAATATTGTGCTTCCTCTAAAGCTTGTTCGAAAGTTGTCGGAAAGCTGGAGTTTTTCTAGTTTACTCACGAACGCTAGGATTACGCTCGCCGTGGTCAGTGATTAGTCTGGCTAATCGGATAAAAAGGTTTTCGCGCCTATTTTCAATTAATCGAATGTCAGGAAAGTATTTCTCAGCAACGCCACCACCATCATTACCGTTCGTTGAACTTCATGAACATTTTGATGACGTCACGTGCCACGTGACAACGTGGATCCGGACGTGCCATCTTCGATGTCAATTCTCGGCAGCACGACGCCACTTTGTCTGTGTAACCGCCGTAACCAAAACATAAGATAATCCCAGTGCCGCTTGAATAGTCTTTGAGAAAGCCATTAAACTAATAGCGACTTTATCTGCATTTTCTGGCAAACTATCGGCATGAGGTTTTTACACGTGTAATTCGTTCTGTAACCATAGCAATATAATTCGATCGAATGTGACCTTTTAGCGTTTCCGCGGAGAGAGTCGAAATCGTGAGAAGATTAAAAAACAGCGGTGATGATCCAGTCGGCTTTCGCTGATATTAGACCGCGTTTTATTCAGGTATACGAAAAACCCGCCCAAATCGGTTCGGCAGAATGGCACGTTCATCACAGGGCTACTGTCCTTTGAGCTATGCATATTCCGATTATTCCACAAAGGGAATTAATTTGGCATTTTACTTGACTCCGGTACAACGTTAACATGATTTTCTTGAAAGAGTTTACGTTATAAATTGTCGACGCAGCTTCGCCGTTTGACTGATTTGACCGCCTGACAGAAATCTCTCAGCTCCATTGAAAATGTGTAAGCTATACTGAGAACCTTTTAAAGGATATGATGAACGAAGTTCCCAATCTAAAGGCACGGTGCACGTCTGGATGAAATATCTCGACCCTGTCGTTAGTTCAGTGCAGGGAATGGTACATCATTTGTGTGCTCGATTGTAATTTTGTTTTTTCATTACAACTTGGCTGATTTCCGATATGCAGGAGAAAAACACGAGATGTGTTCGGAATCAGTAATTAAAATAATGTTTATATTTCAGTTGTTGTCACAGTCTGTTTCTGCCACAAATGCGCGTCACGTCTGAACTCACCTCCGTCTGATCTCGCCGATCCAGATCGCAGATTTGTTAATAAGGGAGGGACCATTTGATATCTTAGGGGCCTGGAAGATTTCGGGGGGGGGGTTAAAGAGGTCGCCTATGAAAAAACAATCGAGCCAAGGATGGCAGGAAAAGTAAAAGCGCTTTATTGTAAGCAGACATAAAGTACAATAATTATCGCACAGAAAGTTATTTTCAGTTACAACTTTTCCATTGTCATAACATATTGCATTTTTTTTCACCAAATCTGAACGCCCTGTTATGATGTAATATTTTAGCTCATAGTTTTCCTATTGTTTTATTTACATATACGCAGTTTTTGATTTGATACTTTCAATAGTATTATTTGTCTGTTGTGCTTCTGTTACACTTTCTCTTCCTTACTCCCAAGACATGCTGGAATACTCTATTCAACTTATCCACATAGTTAACACTGGATATCTGATGTCCATGGTTGTTCTTCAAAGTTACTGGCCAACATTATTATGACTTGTTAACAAAAGTTTTCGTTGTACATGAAGGGGTTCCTGCACCTACCCCAAATATTAACTGTATTCCGGAACTCACTTTTGTCAATTTCAAACAACGTTAAGCAGAACATTTGAAATGGAATTAGGCAAGGTTAAAGGACACATACATTTGTACTCAAATAGACCTAATTAAGGTAGTATGCACCTCAAAAGTGAAAGACTTAAACTTTTGCTCTAACTTTTCCCCAAGGAATCTTTCAATCATTCTTTTCCAAAATCAAGAATAAAAAGGGGGGTAGGGGGTCACCGTGCAAATTTTGGTACTAGAGAAACAAATTACCCAAGATTTTACCGATATTAGAAATTCAAAATGGCCGCCCCTGTGTTAACTCTACGGAAAAAAAAAAAAAATTCGAATTTTGAAAAACTAAGCCGGTGAAAAGTTTTCTTTCACCCAGAGCCTTAAAATGAACCCCCACATGTGGTATATCAGAAGAGAATTGTAAAAGTTTGAGAGTCCGAATGTCTGTCCCCGAGGTGCGTTCTACCTTAAATCGATGGTCCAGTGCAAGAGGGGCGTAACTCACTCTTTCAACAAACTTCCATGAGATAAGAGGGGAATAAAGCCTCTAACTCTAAAATTCAATTTGTTTTATCGGTAAAGGGTAATGTCATAGATATATAAAATGCCATAAATGAATATTACAATTATGAAGTCGTTTCTATGTAAATTGAAAAAAAAGATGTGGAGTTACGTTACGTCTGTCTTGCACTAGTATTTTGAGCAAAGCGAAGTACCTCATCATGAGTTACGTCATTTACAACGTAACTCATCATATATTACATGCTTTATGCACAAGTCGATTTTCTGTTTTAGATGAAATATTCATGAAAAGCATCCTCATCATGAGATAATTTTATCATTTGATGTTTTTACATTTTGCCCGTGCAAAACAGGCGCAAGTACGGAGTTACGCCCTTAGTTCACTAACTTTCTCTTGCAAAAGGGTCGTAACTCAAGTTATGTCCCTATGGCAACATGAGTTATACTGGCTTTTTTTACTAAAAGTTTTCACAAAAGATGCATTTCTCATTCCTGAACAAAAATATATAAAACTCAATTTTGACCAAAAACATGAGTTGCGCCCCTTTTGCACTCGGCCATCGTAATGTCTTATGCTCATGTAATAATGGGTTTTTGTCTTTCAAAGCATGTTACAGGGGTTACAAGGTACACACCTATTACTTTCCAAATAGAAGCTGCATTTCAAATGAACATCCATCCCTGAATTTGAACCCATGTAGCACGAAAACTTTTGGAAACGTCAGAAATCTCACGCACTGCTGTAGCATATGCAAATAACACAGAAGCCGCGTCTGGATATTTGGGTAAACAATGAGGTGCTGAAAAAAAACTCCTAATTTAAACTGCGGCTTCTAAAAGAAATTGTTCAAATCGATGATCGATGTATTCACCTGTCTCTGTTGACAAGATAATGATTGGAAATAATTCTGTGCCTAATAAAATTTTGAGTCTTCTTGAAAACTGGGTGTCGAGAACACTCCACATTGGTCTCCAAATGATTCAATTTTAATTTATTACATTCATAATTTAATTTATTACATTCATAATTTTCTGTGACAGGAGAGGCACACCCCTCCTGACCTCCCCCCACCTAGTAATTTGATTGTACCATTCCAGTATATATATATTTCCTCTCCCTCTATGCATTGTGCAGTCCTAAAATAAACTTATTCACTAAACAGTGGTGGCGTTGTTAACATACTGAGTCTTCGATGACGTCCTTGGCATTCACCTTGTCCTCCATCATTAATCATTGCTGCGGTATAGGTTTCCTCTATTCTCTTTCAAACTTTCCAATATTGTGAAGCAGATGCTGTTTGCCTGTAGTTACATGTCAACTTGCGCTGTTGTACATTTCTTTCCCAAAATTGCTTTTGTCATGCCATATACATAAAAAATATATCAACAAAAAAGGGAATATTGTAATTAAAGCGCGCAGATACGCACTTAAAAAGAGAAATACCTCTGTGAGGGGGTAAAAGTTGTTATAATTGGCTAAGTTAATAAAATAGCAGGAGGGAAAAAACTGTGCTCTTCAGGCAACCGTCCAGGACCCCAAATGGTCCATCCCTGAGTATGGAATTACATATACATCGTGCGCACGATATTGGATATTGCAACAGACAGAAACCGGACAAAGTTTTTTTTTCTGCTTCATCCAAAATAATGATAGGCCGTAAAATAGCATAACAATTGACGTTCTTGTGATCGTAACTTCGCAAAGTGTTGTCGAAAATATAAATCTTGATATGTAAACAACAAATACGAACGCTTATATCGGTGCGAGAGCAGTGCTGTCAATTTGCTCTCTACCTAAGCTATTGTTAAATTTGCACCCGATTGATCGGTTGCATTGCAACCGCGGAATAATTTTCAAACACACAATTACGTTCTACCTAGACGCATCCGTAGGGAATACCTTCGCATTTGACAGCCGTGACCTTGGGGGAAAATAAAGATAAGTGCTGTATTCAGTAATAATTCCTGGAGAAAGAAGTAGGTCAAACGTTATTTTTGGCGACTTCGTAGGTGTCGTATAATCTGCCCAATGCATTTAAGCTCGTTTTGGTTTCCTTTCCCGCGGGAATACTTAAGTGTTATTCATACAATATACAGTCATGTGATTGGAAACACTCAGGTACCTGGCAGATGTTATGAAACTGTGTAACCTTGTAACCCAAATGGTGACCTCTGAACTAATAGAATTTCTCTCTCGGTTTAATTCCCTTGACGGTGAATGTAAAGATGCATATTGAAATTAAAGTCACGGAATAAAGATAGATTGTGCATACAAAGCGTATACGAAGACAATGTGATTAAAATCCGATGTAAAGATGAGTCGGAATTTTACTCTATCGTATCACGATCGTTTTTTATGCTGTCCTCCCCTAACCAGTGAGGAGAGTTCCTCTCACTAGTGAGGAGAGGGCCGAATAAAAATGTAATATGATAGCGTAAAAGACCGACCTCTTTCTACATCCGTTTTTCATCAGATTGAACTTCGGCAATGTATAGCCCTATACTTGGGCTGTGTTTTGTCGGAGACCTACGTCCTGACACATCGTAACCCGAGGGGGTGGATGCCGATGGTAGCTACGGATCTCAGCCATGCCACGTTCCCTCACTATGGGGACACGGAGATTTAAAAAATTGCATTGGATAATTATGCAGTAAAAATGGGGACAGGCTTTTATGACCCTTGACTCGATATCCTAGATTTGTAATGAAATTGACAAAGCAGAAACTGAAATGCACATCCTTGATATAACGAGTGTAATTTCCCCTGGCTCGGTCTTACATCACGCTACATCCGTCTGACGTTGTCTTATTTCACAGTGACTGTCGTGTGTACTTCGTCCTCGTTTCCGACAAATCTTGCACATTTTGTCATTTTTAAATGCTCGTTGGCGACATGGAAGTTCTGCCCTGATGATTAACGAGGAAGTTTCTCGTATTCTAGCTCACAATTGCACTTCCTTAAACGAGAGCGTTTTAAATACATGTTGCAAACGGCATAACTGTACTTTTGCGGCGTGTTTCAAACAGTCCTGAAGATCATTACAGATTAACGAGTACGGCCTCTTTAACCGTGTGACATACTAGAATGTCTCTGTCGTTCATTTTTACTCTAACATATTTACGTTTATGGTTTTATCTTGCAGACGATTCTGGTCGGAGATAGCGGGGTAGGGAAGACATCTTTGCTGGTGCAATTCGAACAGAAACGGTTCCCAGGATCCTTTTCGGCCACCGTGGGGATTGGATTCTCAGTAAGGATGAGAGAGAGAGAGAGAGGGAGAGAGAGAGAGAGAGAGAGAGAGAGAGAGAGAGAGAGAGAGAGAGAGAGAGAGAGAGAGAGAGAATTTTGACAAATGATTTTAGTATCAGCACGACCTTACACTTGTATAATATTCAAATGCCTTTGTCACTCACATGTGTGTTGAAAACTGGCGTATAAACCGAGATTTAACTGCCAATGCTAGTGTACATATTCAACGGAATGATTGTGGTGGCAGCTAGACATGGATGAGTCATTATTTTGGTGTGAAGGAGAACGGATGGAAGTAGGAATTGTCAGATGCATGGATTGATATTGATAGATAACAGGACGGATGCACAGATTTGCAGATTGATCGGTCAGGGCGAAAAAAAGAAGATTTATGTATGATTAAATCGACACGAGAGCTAAACAAATGAATCACATGATAGGCCCTGGAAAATCTGATGATTTCCAGGCGTTGCTGCATGATGGAATTTCAGGTGGAATGGTCTATTAGTTGGAGAAGACCGTACATGCGAGACTGGAGGACAGAGAAATCATGATAAATTTGTTTTGAGCTGGGTAAAGCTTTTTTTTCAGTAAAGATATGAAAAACTGGTTCGCCAATACCACGTTTCAGAGAGAGAGAGAGAGAGAGAGAGAGAGAGAGAGAGAGAGAGAGAGAGAGAGAGAGGGTATTCGACTTTTTTCTGACTGATCGACTCACTGGTTGAAGTCATTAGTCTGAACGATGATATTAACTACGGTGTTTTACATATAGATTATGGCGCGGGATTCTGCAACGAGATTATTGTCGTAAAACCCAATCACTCATTTCTGGTTTAAATTGAACGGGCAGGATACGTAACTAAATATAAATATTAAGTTATCAATATTGATTGAGAGTTTCAGTTCTCTGGAATTTGACGAAAATTATCGTTTCGTACATGAAAATTGTATGTGGCGTTGACGGAATGCTGGCCATTAATTATTTAGGATATATTTTGTGATGGTATCAAATGACAGATTAGGTTTGGCTCGCTTAAGATATATGACACAATCTCTTTACGGCTGCATCTATTTGTGTAATGTATTGCAAAGCTTGGTGACCGATACCTTTCCCTCGAACGTTTTAGTGGGTGACGAGGAAGCACACTCTGTATAGATCAAATCAAGCTGGGCGCACCTTGTACCTGCGAGTCTAAAGCGCCCTCTATCATTGCTTTGTCTATTTCTTTCGTTTGAAGTCGTTTCTTTTATCCCTACTATAATCATGAACGAGGTTCGTTTCAAGCAAACCCCTGTGCACATACAACTCTGCAAAGGAGAATAAATAGACTATTTCTTCGTAGTATTGTGTATATGGTTTTATTCACTGTTGAGTACCGAACGTGGCAATAAAAAATGAACCCAAACACAAATCCATCGACATATCGTCGTGAAAAGCCACCAGCTGGCAACGAAAAAAATTAAGCCTTATCTGTCACGTTGTGCGTTCCCCCGGAGGAGGTGTTCTGGCTGCAATTAATTAGGTGGAGAAGTGTCGCTAACTTCAGCCTATCCCATCAATGTGTAAACTCCTATTCTTTCTAAATGCGCCCCAACAGGTGAATCACCGAATATGATGATGTTTGGAAGGGAAATGCTCATGCCACAGCAATGATAATTTGTAAAGAGTTTGTATTCTTTTTGTTTGCGGGACGAGTTGATTAATTTGGAATACAGTCACCCGTGGTCTATTCCGCTGTGCGTCTATGCGCCCCATAGACGCGTATATATATGTCCTCTTCATCAGGCATATGTGCACACGTCTAGGGGGCGCATAGGCCCAGAGCGGAATAGATCACAGGTGACTGTGATTTGGAAGGCCTTGATCTCGACTGGCCGTGGGTAAGTGGGGAGACAGGACCCTTAATGTGACCCAGTCATTGTCCATGCAATAGTAATCTAGACACACACATAAAAAATAAAGTAATTCTCCTATTATTATTATAATAACATGTAACTGGGATACGTCTGCTGTCCAACAACCAGCCCTGAGAAATCCGATGACAACAGGGTACCCCCGCATTAGTACAGTTGGAGACACAGAATGAAGTGAACGATCGGCCGTATCTCTACATCTACAGAATAGATAATATGGAATGAATAATTAATTGTAAGGGAATTAATGTAATTTGGATACGATTTTGTAATTCCCCTCTGCGCGTCATCAACAATAAATTTTGTTGTCAAATCTTGCCGTAAGGGGCGTTCTGGGGAGCAAGAGTCTTCAGTTGATGTCTGCAAGTTGCCCAAACGTTTCTTATGTTTCTCGCCCAGTTGGAGAATGGGGAATTTCGAATGGGTGAACAAGAAACCGAGAGTGTGAAAATTGTGTGAACATTGTGGCTGTCTTAAAAAGCCGAACGTGTTTTGCAGATATAGACAAGACAGGAAGTAAGAAATTGTCCGATTGACTGGCTCGACGTTTGTGTAACTGTTACATCAACTATTATATTTTCCACGTTCAAGCGTTGAGCTATAAAATGTTAGAAAAAAATGTGTTTGCGGGTGACCGTGCAAAGAATATCAGATTTCACATTGTACCAGTGAAAATACTGGAAGAGCGGGTTTTATGAGACTCTTGGCAATGAAAATGGCAATGAAATATTGCTCTCGTTCCTGGTTAAAGTAAAAGCTTAAATTCCAGAAATTCAGCGATGCACAAGTTGTCTTGTGCATCGCTGGTGCATCTCAATATCTGACGTAAACACCGTTCCAATGGGAAAAATTAGCAGGTATTTGTCTGGAATAGTAATAACAATATACATTTTCTAATAATAGATTTAAACAGATATTAGTGAAACCCATTCCGATAATATTTGAAATTTCTGCACATGATGAGACATAGCAATCCGATAGAAGTCAAGGAACTGATTATATGTGTGTGTGTCGAAAAATAAAAAAACTTCGCGCATCTCGATGGGACCCCAGATGAAGCACTTAGCAACGATTACCGAGCCCACCTTGATCCTTGCGGCTTACAGCGGATCATGTGCCGTCAATTTGGTTATTTTGTCTGATTGTTGTTCCACTTACCTATTTCTAAAAACGGATTGGCTAATTCCAGTTAATTAACACAGAAAACGATCAACCATGTCTGACATTTGTTGACGCACTTTTGTAGCAAGGAAGCTGGAAGCCAACTACTAAATCAAGCGACATGTACCTCTGTCTCTCTGGTTGGTGGAAGTGCAGAGGCGGTATAATATTTGGCCTTTTGTGTTCATGGTATTTATCAAAGACTGTGTGAATTTTTGATGTGTAACACAGAGAGATATATGAATACCAATTACATTGGGTCGGGTGGCTTTTGAAGAGAAATTGTTTCAAGCTGGTGATCGATGTTAGAGATGGCGGCCGGAATCTTTTGTGGTGCTTTGTTTATTTGCTTTCACGGTATATCCAAGGCTTTAGTTTTTTATTTGTAGCACACAGAGATAACGAGACACTCATCACATGGGTCATATGGGCACCTCAAAGTTTATCAAAGAAGTTACATCGTAGTTAGTAATGGGAAAATTCACGAAACTTGTTCTCAGACAGTCCCTCACTATGTGGACCTATATAGGGACCGTGGTTCACGGAAGAAAGTATTGGATGTAAAGAACGGATATATCGTGAAAAGTGACAGGGATGTTAAATTGTCATTACGGTAACTTAATTGTCAGGAATTTTGTGAGAGAATCCGAACGACTCTAAAGTCCTAGACTGATCGTCTAGCCCATGATACTTCGTCGGTATAGGGTCGACCTATATACATATACAGACCCATCTAAGAATTAACTAGTCATGCTCATAAAAGTTGATAAAGCGAAACGAAAAGACCTACATGGCTATTTAGTTCGCCATGATCCCATGGACTTGACTTTAACAAACTATGAATTGAAATTCAGAACAATGGGTAAAGATACAGTAAGCCTCAAAAATATCGGGACATAGCACAGAACGAAGATTTTTTTGTATTTGAATATCCAAATGACGAAGTTTGACCGAATACATTACAGCGCGTTACCCTCATATGCACCATGAATTTTGTGAATAGTCAAATACCGGTAATTTGGTTTCTATGTTCGGCTGCTAGCTACCGGTATCGCATTTCTTTTCGGTCGAAATGGAAAATAAAGTTTATTGATATGAAGAGAGTAGCATTTTTATTTCGCTGTATCGATATTTCTCCCCCTCGTTTAAGTCTAAGGTGATCCGTCATTTACCGAGTGGCTCCGTAATAAATATGGCTGACTGGGAAAAGACGCTGTAAAATTTAGATAACTCATCAAATTAAAGGTTGCAATAAAGCGACGCGTGATAAGCCACACATTTCCAGCGAACACATTCTCCACTGGAAATTTTTTAATGTCACATCAAACATTTTCCTTTGAATACGCCATTGCTTACTGACCTCGCGTCTTAATTGTGGCCGTGTTAATTAAACTGAATTGTATTGGTACGTTTTCGGACCTCTGTGCGTTTTACGTGCTTGGCGTGACGTATCAAATATTAGCAAATTACGCGTTTCTTTTTTGTACGTTTCCGATGCAATGACGTCACAGCCCGACGATGTAATACTCGAATCCCGTCCCAGCCGTCGATTTCCAATAACACAAACTCGCAACGTTTCCGCTGAGGTGCTAAAAGTAGAATTCAATAAAGGCGACATGCTGGCTTGAATATCAGAAATCTTTTCTCAGTGAAGTCGTTGAAATGTACATGATTTGTCCCATGTGTACTGTAACGCGGCTGTTCTTGAATTTATAACCAATTGCTCTCCGATGATGATGATGATGATGATGATGATGATGATGATGATGATGATGATGATGATGATGATGATGATGATGATGATGATGAAAATGATGATATTATCTTAACGAAATTCTTACAGTTAACGCCTTCAGCTAGCTGAGCTTGTGGACTTTACATACGCATGTAAGCATGCTCGAAATGCTTGATAATCTCGGCATAATTCAAGTTGACTCTGTAGTAAAATCTCGGTTGAAATCAAATATTCACCGATAGAAGCAATGAGCTTGAGGATGAAGCAATATAACACATACTAGTAAACAAAAACCAAACAAACACGTGCAGCTGGCTATAACTCATAAGTTGTCTCGTTTCTCTTCGACAGATTTCGGTATTTTCGGGCGTTTTGGGGTCATTTCACACCATTAAGTGACGCCCAGTCTTTCCCATGTTAAAATTCAGGTCATACAACCTATCATTTTCGATAATATTTTCCAATACTTTCGTGTTATTAAGCATTTACATTTTTCATCCTCTACCAAAGCGTGTGGAAATACAAGGTATTAATCTCAGGGACATAACACACAGTGTACAATATGCATTTTTTGTATACAATCTTTGACAAATCCAATTTCAGTAATGACAAAAATTCTAATGTTGACATGTATACAGGTATTATACAGGTTGTATCGACTTCAATATTTTGACATGATTTAGGGAGTAAAACCTTATATTATTTACAGGCAGGGATTAAAAAAATGAAAAATTACGCATTAAAGTTTACAGCTGTTGACGCTATAGAAGACAACGTGGTTAGCACCGAGGTGTTTATTTACATGCAGCTCGGAGATGTCGTCGCTGCCGGTAATTCCATTGCCCTGTACACAGACAGCCCTCGGGCCAGACTGTTTCAGTCGTTGCCACGCAACGAACCCTTGGTCTTGCAAAACAAGAGGCAGCCCATCAGAAAGTTCAACAAACCGCGTGTAGACCAAATTACAGAACACGTCGACGTCAATTAGGCGAGCATTCATACAGGCAAGCTAGCTCAATCAGACAGTTTAATCATTAGCCGTGGATGGGGTTTCTCTTGTCAGCGCGTGTTAACGATCTACTTTAGCATATCTATTCACTCCATATTTCTCATTGAAGATAGAGTTGCGTCCACTTTGTCCTCTCCAATAATTGAGCACCAAAAATAACGATAAAGAATTCCACAGAAAAAAGAACCAGTGAATGTAAATAAATAAATTGGGAATAAAATATGAAATATAAAAACTCAAGGTGCGAGTTATATCCAGAAGGTACTACTGGTTTGAGGGACGAACCAGTTGATTTCGAGGGGACAAAGCTAAATGAAATTTCTATGACTCTTTCACTAACCGGAAGCAGAGGGGTTTGAGGGACGAACCAGTTGATTTCGAGGGGACAAAGCTAAATGAAATATCTGACTATTTCATTAAGGGGTGGACCATTTGATATCCTGGGGGCTTGGAAGATTGGTGGAGAGCCATTATTTTTTTTCCCACCTGCTTCATCATGAATTATTTTTTTTCTGCAGGGCATATGCTGGCAACTTTTTTTTCACTTTCCTTCTTCGAGATATATTTTTGTTACCAAATTTCGGTGCAATGTTTGTTTGCTTGGTTTTTCACACCCAGTAACAAGATGCTGTTCTATCGCACACAGACTATATTCAAGAAACTAAATAAAAAATGTAAATACATGTACATTTTTGATTCACTTTACAAAAAGTTCAGTTTATAGATCTTATTTATACCATGGGTAACACACTGAAAATACAAATCAAACAACCTGATCACTGAGTTCTACATTAAGCATTAACAAACTTACAGTGGAAACTTTTCTGAGAACATCACTGGTGTCATCAGAAGAGATGATGGTATCCTACATATATTGTAAAATCATGTACATTTATGGTCAGGCATTTACTTGTGCTTGAAAAAAATATGTCATTGTCTGACAAGTGCCCTGGTTTGAGTGATATTAGCAAGTTGAACAGTCCACTTGACTGACTGAGTCCACTTGACCCAGTTCATGGCAGGCTGTCTCTCTTCTTGTGGTATTTTGACAAAATCCATACATTCAGATTTACACATTTCTGGAAAACACTGGTGAGCAATTTCGTTCAATTTCAGCATACTTCCTCTAATCAGAAGGTCATGTATACTGTACAATTGTTCATATTCAGTTATTGTTTCTTAAGCTTGAAATGGTTTATGCTTTATAAAACTCCAGAGCTACTGCTTGATTTTTATTGATGCTGCAGTGTGCATCGAACAATTGCCAAGATTTTTTTCCAAGTCGCAATGGTCCATAATTGTTTTTCCATCAGCCACTTAAAGCCAGATTTTTTTCGAGCAACTCCACCTGGCATCTCCCCCCAATCTTCCAAGCCCCCCAGGATATCAAATGGTCCACCCCTAACCAGGAGCCAGGCCAGAAGCAGAAGCAGAGGAGTTTGAGGGACGAACCAGTTGATTTCGAGGGGACAAAGCTGAATGAAATAACTATGACTATTTCACTAACCAGAAGCAGAGGGATATTTTCCTCCAATGCCTTAGCATGCCACAAGATATGCCCCTTTGTATTACTAGGTACATGCAACGAGGCAAATAATTTGTTGTTGATCCATCATCCATTTCCAGTCGAATTAAGAGGATTATTATTATACGGACAATACTTTTTGAATAGGTTTGGTTTCAGCGTGCCAAACTACGCTAGAAGCGGTGCAAGTTATCACACTGATGAAAACTGCCATTTGTGTGCCATGTTCAATCCAGGAGCGAATATTTGATATTTTTGGAAAACATTCTAAAAATTTGGCAGACTAAACTCTACTGCATTCCACGAAGGATCAGTGCAAAATAAAATAAAATACACAAAGAATCATCATTGTCGGATCCAATAATTGTTTCAAATGGTATAAATATTCTGTGTATTCTTAAATCTGAGAAAACAAATGTCTTTTCTATTTTTTTTTATGAAAACGTTTTATTTAGTCTCCTTTGCGGCCAGGGATGAAAATCAGGAGTATCGTACAGAAATTTAGATGGATATTAGAAATTGCCTCAAATTACTAATATTTTAAAAGGCTAAAGCACAGTGGACAAAATATCTACAACTCCCTATGCTAGTTGCAGCCAAGTATATTTTGAGTGTTACAAAAAAGGAGAAAGAAAGAAAGAAAGAAAGAAGAATATGAAATTTTTAACAAGCTTCTGCGTGCAAACCTGAAGAGTAGTAATATTTTGAAATTCTGAATGTCATGAACCCTACTCGGGGATTCCGTCGAACATGGCAGTTTCCAGAAATTGTGATCGAATAAAGGCAGTCGCAGATAATTTTTGTGTGACTGTATGCACTGAGTAGGCCTACAAGTTTTCAAAAAATACTGGAAAAGTATACACCATTTGCTGGTGAAAAACCCAAATGGGCCCCTCCGGTCGCCGCGCAGAAAACCTTTAAATTTTTCTCACACCGTCCAGACCCTGTCACGAGTCAATCATGAGCGCCCTTAATCCATGAACATTTAACATATTAATTAATTTCATTTTTAAAATCTACTTTACAGTGGGTAGAGTGTATACTGTTTGAAATGTAAAATAGACAAAATATGTGTTTGATCTCTCGACAGTCCCATCGCGCATGGTATACGCTTCTCCTTGATATTTGAGCCAGCGCCCTCAGGGCGGCACTGTCTTCCATGACACCTGTTATCACTGATTAGTGAGGAAAATCAGTAAAATCGCCGTCATTGTATGAGCTAAATTTACGCAGCAGCTTTCGTGTGATTTAAACAGCATGTTCAAATATCCACAATATGTGGAAGGTATGTTCATCCATTGTCACTTAAAGTGAAACGAAAATGAAGAGCTTGTGAAGAGGACCCTGATCAGACTTCCCGCCTTCCCTAGGAAAAATGAACTCTTCCACGTGCATTTATGACGTCATTATTACAGCCGCCATCTTGGTTCCCCTGTGTTGGTGGTAGCCCCAGCGATGGACGGATGAGGAGCGAGCGATGTCTAAGTGTATTTCGATTCAAAATAAGTAGGAATTTACCCAGCGATTATTGGATTTGTCAGGAATTTATACTCGGTTTTTGTGCCGAGACTGTGCAACCACCATGTCCACAGCCAACGGAATAATTCGTGGCGGCAGCTTGAACAGCGAATTTTATGATTTCGCTTGTAAGGTAGGACGGGTTTGTAATGTAATGTCAGCTGGTTGTAGCTCTGTTTACATCCTATTCAGACGGTGTTCTGATTCATTGCAATCGAAAGAAAGTTTGTTCCAAGTACATCACAAGGGATTATCTTTTGAATTCTACTGAAGATGCTCCTTACAGGCGTTGAAATTTTAATCAGGTGTTTCCGTTGATATTGTAGGTAATGTTGATCGGCGACTCTGGAGTCGGGAAAACGTGTTTGTTGGTGCGGTTCAAAGACGGGGCGTTTTTATCGGGAAGTTTCATCTCGACCGTTGGCATCGATTTTAGGGTGAGAAACTATTGACCAAACTTTCACTGTTTTCTAAATCTGCTCCGAGGAATTTTATTCCTGCGCATCGGTGTGTAAGTCGTACGCGACGCGACTGTAGCCGGGCACGTACGTACAGGTCGCTGTCGATGTCTCAACTCAATATCAGTGAAAGTGAGCGAGGAAGTACACGCCGCTGTCTGTGTATGGTTTTGTTTTGTGTATGTGTGTCGAGGCTTACATTTGTTTGAACATGCATAGAGCCGCAGGCATGTGCTTTCGTCACCAGCCTACTGTATAGAAAAACGGGAAAAAATATAATCTAAAGGAGGAGATATTGCTCACAAAAAATACTGAAAATCTCCAGTTGTAAATAGCGCCGTATCAAAAGTAGTGTACGCCCCGGGAACGGTAAATAAACCCAGAATCGGCAAACAAAATTCGTACGTGACTGGGTTGTTCATGTGCGGGTACCAATTTTCAACGTAATAGTTAGAGTGCACGCAGGTACATGCGGTGATCAGGTGAAACCAGTGGCGCATTTTTTTTATCACAAATATGCATTTAAAACAAATCGCTACAGTTATGTAATATTTATTCAGCAAGGTATGTGCTACAGAAATTTTGTCGTCTGAGCCACGTAGATTTATGTAAACTGAAGTGAAATATGGCGGTGTGGAAATGTCTACCAATGTACAAAAATTGTTTTCACCCGAGGCAAGATAATGTTGCAGCTTTTAAGCGAATTTTCGCATCCCCAGTTTTGCTTCAAACACAAAATACAGTGAGGGAACAAATGCTTCCAGTCCAATAAGGAAGATTAAATCAAATTTAATAAGCTCTATTGTGAACTAAGTGAGCAATACACGGAAAGGCCGTAATATTCATTATATTGTGAGCTTATCAAATATCTTTGTTAAGAAATGTGAAATAGCTAGGGCTTTGAGAGGAGGGTTGCGAAGTTATCATTCCTAACCAAAGTTTCCATCAATAAACAAACCAACCTCTATATGTTGTTATTTATTAATTTTCACCCCTGTTCTCAGTGCGACATTGGCAAATTTGATACATCACTCCCTTTTTTTTGGACACATTTCAAAGGCAATACGGTCTGATATAAAAAGAGATTTACAATCATGGGAGTTTAGGTCAAGGAAAGTTCAACTATAATACCTGAATCAAAATTTAATTAGTTTCCCTTGTCCCTACAAAAGCACAGCCAAAGAAAGGGCAGAACGATTTTTTAAACTGGTATTTCACATTGATAGATTGAATACGATATTAGTTTGGGAGCAAGGTCAAGTAAAATAAAACACGGTTGTGATTTTTCAGGTTATTTTTTGTGGTGTACACTCTATACACCTTTCTTGATCAGTGTATTTGTAGTGTTTTTTTTCCAATTGTTGTTCAGTGACTGCAGTCGTAGAAAGTGGTTCATTATATATATTATATGGGAGGGGGAAAGAAAATAGGGAGGGAGTGAGGAGGGGGAAAGAAAATAGGGAGGGAGTCGGGAGGGGGGATGTAGATTCAGAGAGATAGCAACTGAGAAATTTGCTACAGTGAATACTAGTTGATGTTGAGACATGACCGTGAAAAAATGTATGGATACAGAAAGAATAACCGTTTACATTTGCTTTAAAGTGTAATATCACGCAAACTGTTGTACATTGAAAACAAACATGTAACAAAATCCCGAAAGGATTATGCTTGTTATGAAGCATTGACTTATTTCACAGTCCAGCTGATACCACTTGTAAAATCAATAGACCAGTTAAAACCATCATAACTGTTCTTGTAGCTGTACTGATTGAAAACCCTCATGTGAGGAGACCGAGGGGGGAGGGGGCAAAGAAAAAATAAAAATATGAAAATGGCAAAGCTCACAGTATAAGAGCAGGTCCCTCTGCGATACAATATAAATAATTTTTTATATTTATTCTATTTGTTAAATGGCTGATTTTCTCAGTTTTCAAAAGAACTTAATATTGACAGGGACTGTAACTTCTGACTTCCCTGTTTGGATTTTTGAATTTCATTTATGTTCCATGGCTGACAGCACGTGAAATCCCCAATGTTCAACTCATCAATATGGCCCATTGATGTTTGCTTGCCATTGTTATTGTTGACAAAATGCATTATGTCTGGACCAGACAGGACCCAAATTTATTTTAAGGACACATATTTAACATGTATCTGTGAAAGCCAAACTAAATAGCCAAACATGGGCCAGGCCATTATTTTTTGGGGGTGGGAGGTAGAAAATACAGTGTCAGCACTTGCTAGCCCTAGGCTGATTTGAAACCTGTTAGTAAAAGTTTTGTACCTGTAAATCCAATAACATCGTGTGCTTTTCTGAATACTCTTAATTTTTTTTCCGGAAAAATTATGAAGTCAAATCAATGATTACAAAATTCAAATTAATATTGCTGGAGACATTGTTGGTTTTTGTTGTTACATAAAGAAAATTGGTGCTTGAATGCATTGGTGAAACTTAATCAAGATTTGTATTGTCCAGCTCTGTGCCTTTTGTTGAAAGTCTGAAAAAACTGCAAGTCATCACAAGTTACTGCAGTAAGCACTGTTCCTGTGTGACCAGCATTTAGTAGTATTGTTGTTGTTGTACTGGTATTGTAGTTACAACAAGGAAAGTGGTACAGTTGGTTTTGCAGAGTATCAAAGAGTAAAACTGGGTGTCTCGACCTCCGGCTTTGTTTTGTGTTGTCTGTAGGAGACTTATAGCGTATAGGGGTTAGCTGGTGTGTGAAGTGTCAGGGAATGTGAACTCTCTCTCTTCGGCTAAAACAGGCTATCGTTCACATCAAGTGGGGTGAAAGACAACAATGTAATTGTATTGCAGAATGTTTGTATATCAGCCTTTTTTCACCCAGGCAATGACAGTGTTGTGTGTGTTTGCATTTTGTCGTGTATCGAGTATTTGGTATGTATTGTAGTACTACAAGTGTTTCAACTGTGATCATCACCAGAACAATTGTTATTGTGATACACCAAATGGTGTGTGACTAGACTGACAAGATAATTTGCTGACAATTATAAACTGTCGGGAAGTGCATGTGTTTGTTTAAGATGCCAGACCGTTGACCACGCTGATGTCTCAATGTTTGCCACAAAGAAAGTGCAATTACACAATTGACTGAACTCCAATAGCATGAACCAGTGCATTGTCTTTCACCGAAACACTGCAGCAATTAATTAGTTCACCTGTTATTTTGTGCAGCGTTTTTGATGAAGACGCAAATTAGCAAATACTACTAGAGTGTGCAGGTTCATTGTTGTATATCCTGAGCAGTCTGGTTAGAAAAACAGACAGAAATATTACCATTGCTCTGATACCATTTTTTATACTCAAAACTTTGCAACAATATGGTTTGGAGGGTGTGAAAACTCTTGCAAAGGAAAGGCAAATTTAAGGACACAATTGTCTGTGGAAATTGAGTCCATAATATTTTTGTATCAGCTTATAGAAAGGTTTTGTGTAAGATTATTAAATTCCTTGTCTTCAGATTTGACCAGAGTTTTGTCTAATCTTTAAGGTGAGACCACACTATGCTGTTTGCAGTTAGCAACTAGTTCTGATGAGGTCCCAAATTATGGTGCACTAAGCTATCCTTTTTTTGTAGGCGGAAGAGCTGTATTATTTATATAAGACAGAAAGTAGTATATTGTCGTAACCCCCATTGTAGAGATGAAACATTGTAGCAGACCAATTAATCTGATCGATGGTATGTTAATTAGTTCAAAGTTGAATAGATACCACAACTCAATGAGAACGGAACAAAACAGAATATCAGGCATTGTCGATCTCTTGTTTAATAACACATTGAAGTCTAGTCAATCAAACCAAATTTTTTTCATATTTGGAGAAATTTTTTAAGATTTTTCCCAAAATTTTGATCAAAAATTGTAGCCAATGAAAAGTGATGTCAGTGTGGTCCAAAATTATCAAAAAATTGCAGACAAATTCATAAAAATTGGTAAGTGTTGTACTAAAATTTTGGTGGGGAAAATTTACAGCACTCAAAGGCTTCAACAGGCTCTAAACAAGTACATGGGTCTTGAAATATGATTTACTCTGTAAATACCAACACATGTTAACTCAAAGATTCTGTTTACTTCGGGGGTGGGGTGGGGGTGGGGGTGGGGATGGGGTAGATCTAGTTGTATTTTTCAAGATATGTTTTTTAATCATTTTTTGTTAGCCATTGGGAGGGTAGCCAGCAGTACATGTCCAGCCCGTGGGAATTTTCCCAAGAAAAACATGAATTACGATGTATGATCTATGTCAAAACCCCACCCAAGGGAGTTTGCGGATTCTCGTGCAATTCTGAAAAATGTACTGTGGGTTAGGGTATATATATATATATATGTAAATCGAACTTTCCAACTCCCTTAGGGATGGCCAGTCTTGTTCAAGGTAAACCCAACAAATATTGAGCCCCTATTAAGGTAAATTTACAGCCTGTACCTATACATTTACAGCTTTTGTGAAATATTTATGAAAGCAAGACTTCTGTACTGAAATCATTACAGTGGCCAGTTTGCAACGTTTTATTTGCAGACTGCATATAATTTAGCTGTAAGGAACTCACAACAGATGTACAACCTCTGGGAAATGTTTCGAGGATAAACACAAATCGCATTTTGAATATTACTTCTGGTATGAAATTATCAACAAAGTAGAAGATATTGAATGAAACACCGTCACGAGAGATTAATGGCTGAACCACCTGTTCTAGGAATGTAGGGTGTTTTAACATGGCAGACAGGCACCATAGCACTTGTAAAATTAAATTATTGATGAAATTTTATCCCATTTGGTGGACCATATTATTAAACAGAAAGATTTGTACTGGAAAAAAATGAAAGTCTTCATCACTTAGATCCATTTACCTTTGCAGCTATTAATTTAACTGTCAATCTTTCCTGATGATATTTTTAGTGGATATTTTATGTGATTGTTCCCTCCTCGTTAAAATTCCACTTGGAAATGAGAAATTCCTCGTTTCACGGTAGCAAAGGGGAGACTGGGGCCTGTATCCATGGCTCAAAAATTCCTGAGAAAATTAAAGGAAAAGGAAACAGTGCTCTTAAATATCATTTCAAAATTAATCAAGGGAGAGTGGGACAAAAGGTGTGATAAAAAATTGCAATTTTTTTCATTGATTTTTGTTCGAGTGGCTTGGTAATGTCTTGAGAGTTTGTGTCAAAGTATGCTGATTAATAAAACGACTAGCCTTCAGCTTATTTACTTAGGATAAATTTATCAACATCTTAAATACTTCATACATGCCAGTAATGCCAATAATAATCCTATTAAAATTCCTACTGAAATATTCCTAAGTAATTTTTGATCGGTATTTTTTGCCATCTTTATCACTGCAAGATCTGTACTGTGTACTATAAAATTTTTTAGGTTTATGAACTGTGGACTCAATCTTCAATTATTCTGCAGAAATTCATTTCTGACAAGTATTTCTTGAAATGTTGAAAAATATAATGGCTTCTTCACCCTCGCAAATGTGTTTAAACACATGGAAAAATTTAACAATCTGAATTTTTTTTGCATGTTTCTGGTATTTTCATCTGGATTTCTTGGAAAAACATTCTGCTTTATCCTTCCAAAGTTGACTTTGAAAACCTGTTCATCCCAATTCTCTGTGAACATGTCCACAAACACATTGATAACAATGGGTTTGTGGCTGAACTATAGCAGAAAAAGAGTTAAAGTTTTACTGTTTTTAGTCAACAAAGCAAGAGATTTTAGGGATATTGTTGTAAGACAACAGTAGTGGTACTTTTCCTACTATCCTTTGTTCTTTGCCAAAAAGAAAATTGTGTTTGGGACTGAATCCTTTGTTTTATTGTGGATCCAACATGGCAACAAGTACCATAGTTGACAAAACTGAGAAAGGATAAGTCAATTTTGTCAATGTATTGAACATAACCGTAAATGTAAAACACCAGTAATGATGTGAGTGGAAGTTTTGCCTTAAAGAGAGTGTTGGTTCACCTATCTTTTAAAACACTGTTGTGTGGTCAAATCCCATTGGTATACCAGCAGTGTTCTTATTGGATCTGTATACTATGAAAGTGGGGTTATAAGATGCTTTTGCATGTGTTTCTTGTTCAATATCATTATTGTGAAAGATATTCAAACCAGGAAATTAAATTAAATTAATAGAATCATGTACTTCAGGCCTTGGATACCTAGGTACACAGCTATGCGTGTTTTGGCTCTAGTCAGGGCAATTTGTAAAGACATGTCTAATGGTAATAGCATACAATATCTTACAAATGTGTCAACAGTTTAATACATTGTACAAGCATTGTACAAGTGGGACTCTTCTGTTTCCAAAGCATTTTGTATTACATTGAAAAGGTGTGAGAATACAGCAATTACCCCTTTCCCTCTACATTGATCTAACCACATCTAGTGTTCTCCTCAGCATTTGAAAAATCAAGACCTGTGTCCAAATTTACATAACAATGTATAATTTACAATTCTATTGGTTGTGAGAATGTATTCTTTTGTATAGTCATTAACATATATGAACAGATTGGTCAAAAAATCATAGGGACTCCCATCCTTCTGAATCCTTTTGTGAGAATCCTGATATGAATTCATACTTAATGAAGGTGATCTAAAAGAAAGGGATGGACAGATTGTTTAAAGGAAAAATAGTTATGTAGTTATATAATACCATAGGGAAAAGAGGAGAACTTCCCGCCTTTGAGGTTCCAAGGAGTTTTACCATGGAACATGTGGTGTCTGCCTACACGGTAAATCAAAAAGAAAAGCTTTTCTACCTTCTCTTTCTTGCCAGGGTACTAGATGTGGTTGAGCCTCCTTGATATCAAAAGAAAGTTTAGACCTACATGTATGTGCTCAAGAAATAGGGATGATATTAACTTCACGTTTATTATCTGTCAGCAAGAGCAAAAACAAAAATACCAACCAGACAAAAAACTTGATCTGATTTGGGTCTGTTACCACTGCATGCTGTCAATTAATTGTTCTGGTGGCACTGGTGGATTTAAATTGCCCTATATATCATTGCTATTCCATCAGATCAGTGAGTATAGAAAGAAACAATACTGCATCTGGATAATTCTGAATGCAAGTTGAACCGGTGAGACTTCGTACCAATATGATGCAGGCGTGCTGGGCTGAATTTAAGCCATCAGCTCCCATTGCGATTTGATTTGATTGGCAAAAGTGTTATTGTAAAATTTTGACTCAGTAGTTTTTGACATTTTGAATGTAAACATACATATCCCTCAGCTGTACCTACATATGTCACATCTAAATTCCTAATTTTCATCATCACTTGCAACATCTTTTGTGTATAGAGTATTTTTTACTCTGCCCCCCCCCCCCCCCCTCTTAAAGTTTTATTGCAAAGAAACATGGCGTGGATAGAAACGGCTATATTCAGATGCTAATGATAGCATGAAGGGCTGAACACTGACTGAATAATTGGTGAAACTATGTTAATCTTTACATCTTAGTAAGGCAATCTTCTTAGCTTTATCGCTATGTTTCTATGCATCTACGGGGCTTAAAATTCCATCTTGTGGCACTTTGAGTTGACAATGAAAATAGCAAAGATTCCAAGCACAGGCAGCATTCCCATCTGTCTGATACAATGTCGCACTCTATAGTCAGTCTGTACAGCAGTAAAGAAATGTCAATTTTCGACTTGTTTGCTGTGTTTATAAGAAGTGTAAATCATCATAGTATGGTGTCGCTAGCTGTAGCAAACATGATTCAGGTTAAACTCTCACGGGTTGTATAAACAAAATTGACCTTTGCATGATGTGGTACATGCTTGCTGCCCATTTGAACTTTAGTGATCATGTCCATATCATGATTTTGAAACTTTATGTCTTTACTCATTTAACTGCTGGTCTTGTTTGGATATCATGTAGACTGTGGTCTTTTTTTAGCTACTATAGACTATAGTCTATAGAAGCTATTGGGATGGGTATCCGTCCGGCGTCCGTCGTCAGTCTGTATGTATGTATGTATGTATGTATGTATGTATGTATGTATGTCCGTTTGTGAGGCGTCCGTCCACTCAAATATCTTGAGAACCGCAGTACTTACTGATTTGATATTTGTTGTGTAGATGAAAAATAAGATTTTGAGAAACTATTTTTTTTAATTTTTTGATATTGTTGAAAATAGGCAAATTAATGCCAAAAAAGGTGTTTTTGGTAAAAAATCTTCTTCTTCATATCCGCTGGTCAGACAGCTTTGTTATTTGGTATACAGGTCCATAGGGATAACCCAACTTAGATTTGTTCAAATTGTGATGAAATATGCAAATGTGTATTTTTAAGGAATTTTTTTGTCATTTTTGGTCAAAGTTTGACTTACATTGTATGTAATTCTTGTACTGTATAAACCCTATCAATTCACCCAGAAAAAAATAATCAATATGATTTCAAATAATTGAATTAATTAGGAAATCATCAAAGCCAAAATAATTTTAGTGTGGAATTATCAGAAAGTTCAACTTTTTTTGACAGTTCATAGTGAAATGCTTACCATCTTGGAGGATAAAAACATGTAAAGGCAACTTTCCTGAATCCCAACTTTGATATATTCTGAACAACCATTTATGTTATCTAAAAGAAATTGCTCATAATAGTTTGTCATGATAGGGTGGTCAAATAAATAGAGATAGAGAAAGTTCTAATTTCCATTTATGGTTGACTTGGTAAGGATAAGATTACTTTTTGAGGAAAAAAATAGAGTGGTCAATTAAAAGAGTGGTCAAAGTGATAGTGTTTTTATGGTAAAGCTGGGCTGTAAGTGTTAGATTCCTCATGTGCTATTTATAGCAATTATGCAATCTGTGTAAACAGTGCAATGAAAGTGTAACATGATTCCTTATAATGCTTTTAGTGTGCTTTCTCTGAGTACGAACAGTCTCAACTTATTCAACAGAACTTACTTACAATGTTAATTTGAAAGTTAAAATGTGCTTGGTTAATAGGATGAAAATACTGATATTGAAAGGTAACCAGCTCAAGATTCTTTATAACCTGACAGATATGCTGTTTTTTATGACGTAAATCTTGATTTAAGCAAGTCTTGTTTACTTTAATTAGAATGTAATTAACTCTCGTTTATTTGCTATTATAGACTAATATAGTCTGATGAAATATGCAAGTCTGTATTTTTACGGAATTTTTTTCCATTTTTGGTCAGGCCATCCTGAAATGAGCTATCAAAGATATCCACCTTCTTCATCAATACATGTGTCACAAAAGGTTATTCTCTACATACATGTAACACAGCAGAGCTCTGTCAACTGTTGAGTCGCTTGTTTTTTCATAACCGCTGGCTTAAATTTTCCTTTTTCGCTAAAAGCTCAACCCCGATTAAATACTAACTCGGTTATATGATATTTGGTTTACATGTCCCTCGGATGACCTTAGTGAGATAATTTCATACAGTCAGGAAATACTTAATTTTGTATCCATGTCTATAGTAGCTTCAGGGACTTTGGCCCTATGTTTTAATTTAGTCGCCCTGTGACTAGAGATATTTTTAAGGTACCAATATTAAATTCTACAGGTACATATCTATTAAGTACATGCTTATATATATATATATATATATATATATATATATATATATATATATATATATATATATATATATATATATATATATATATATATATATATATATATATATATATATATATATACTTACAAATCCACCTGTATACACTAACACATATTTAATGATATCGTTGTGTATACATAGATTCCTCCTAGTGGGAATCCCCCATACACATTTAAGCTCTGTTGATAAAAGATATGAATTGAGTATTTTATTAAAATTTGCAAGCCTACTTAAAATTCTTAAGCATATCATCATTCAATCTCCAAACAGTCTGAGATGACTTTGCACCATTCCCTAGTAGGAATTTCACGTTCAGCCGGCACATGCCTAGAAACCTCAACGAGAAAGCACACCTATCTTGGTTAAAAAAAATCAATGTTTTTGATCAATGTTTCCGCGAAGGGAATTTTTATCAGATTCCTCCCGAGTGAAAAATAGATTGTCATATCGATGACGACGTATATGGTATGTATCGAAGACATTAGTGATCATGGATGTCTTGATGTTAGTTCTGATAAAAATATCTCAATGAGAAGACATATTAGGGATCGTGATGAGAAATTACATCAAGGAGTGCTATTTATTTGACTGTGGTATGACCTCGCCATAAGCAGACTTTCTGTGAAACAAGTGTCTTTGCTTCTCCTTCAGAGAGGCACTTGCGGCTGTGCCATGCCTCTTTGAAATGTGTCATTTTGTTGTTGAGATCCACTGTGGGCGTATAACTGAGCTGGTTTATTTGAAAACGGCTTACTTTTCACTCAAGAGTTATGACATTTTCTTGAAAAGTGTACCTTTGGCTCTTCAAGTTCTGATTCATATCAGTTGAAAAGGAGCCCCTGCTGTTTTAAATTGGTCATACATCAGACCAATAGTTCAGATTGTCAGAGTCTTAATACACCTGTCCATATTGTTACTGACAGGTTAAGTCTTTGTGTAGTGAAATGAACATTGCGTATATTGAAATGAACATTGCGTATTCATATAACGAATGCAGTCCAGCGCTGTGAGTGGCAGGGGAGGGGGGTGTTGTTGTTTCTTTCAATTAACTTAATAATCTGTCACTGATCTGAGCAGTTGCCACACTTGGCTTTATAATCATATCAACGTAATGACGTAAAATAACTAAGCGGAGAAAAGAAGAGAAACGATTGCAGACAAAACGGCAAATGACCCGAAAAATACCAAAGGTCGGTGGTATTTATTCAGTTTCAGCCTGCCACATCCACTTAAATCCTAAATATCAACCATTATAAAATGAACAGAGGCTTTTCAATTATTTCAGCAGCGTTCTCCACAGCTTGGAAAAATAGAGGGGATGGCCAATGTACATAACAATTTGCATATTATTTTGTTGCAAAAATACATTCTTTTATATTTTTATTAATGCATAAATAGAATGCTCAGAAATAATTCAGAGGGTTGGCCGACCCCTCAACGTCCCCTCTTGGAGAACCCTGGTTTGCCCATGATGTCATGCCAGGCTGTATTGTATCAACTTCTAAGCCACATTCAGTCAAAACTATAAGCATTCACAAATGCTGAGATCCACTTTACGCCTAAAAAATCATAAGTAATTCAATTAAGATGTCGTATGTTTTTCTTGCATTAGATTAATTACCAACAGCGCATAATCTCTATGTCAAGTTCAATAAAATGATATTGCTAGGCAGTTGGTTATATGAGATTTTAATTTCCACTTTCAGCAAAGTCACATCTGCTTTACTGAGTGAATTTTCCAAATGAGATATATTTATTTCCGGATATTCAATATCACACGACTTGGTTGGCATGTGTCATTTTTTCCCAGCATCTGAGATTTATGAACATTTCTGAACCGTTGGAAAAATAGTCATACCACCCATGCCTTTTAGGTTTTAAATGCATTATGGTTTCCAAGGTGACGTGTACAGCTCACCGGGCAATATAGGCACACCCACACTTATGTCCAGTATACCATGTCTGCCGTCATGCATCGTTCGGGCAGACAAAATCTCATTTCCCTTTCCCTGCAGGAAATGTAATGCATGGAGCCATCGCCCACACGGTTAACACAGCCATGCAGTCACTGTTGCTTTACGACTCTTTTGTGTCTTTTAATAAATTCATTCCCTGTGACAGCGGACAACAAATAATTCAGAACCTTTGTGAAATATTCATCAACAGGGTAATTATACTCTGTTGTAAATTTTCTCCTGTGCAGACGAAACTCTGGAGAGATTTGGAAATTTGAAAGTTTCCCCAGAATAGCTATATATCATAAATATATTAAAGTGATGTATTATTCTATGGAAGAATTACCTTGCCCCCTGAAGCAAACTTAGCTTTCTTGCTAGCAGGGAAAAGGTGTCTCTTGGAACAAATATCCGTTAAATTTTCAGATGTTAGAATACATAATTTATGTTCCTTGAGAAATTAGCAAGACTATCGCCATAGTTACTTGAGAAGTTAGCAAAACTGCTGTTATAGTTACAGATCATAAAGACCAAAAACCTCTTGATCATAACACTATGGGTTAAACCCGAAATTTAAAACAAGGGTTGTTGAAAAAAGAATCTTGCACAAAGGAGCATTGTAAAAAACACATTTATTCCCAAAATTATTTCTTATAAAAGCATATGCTTGTACCACATGACTATCACGTGATCTCTTTTGGCATACTCCTTGTCCATAGGCCATAGAACACTGCGCTTAATATTGTTCTTGAGTACCAGCCCCATTGTATATTTAACCAATAAGATAGATATATATATATAGATATATATATATAGATATATATATATATATATATATATATATATATATATATATATATATATATATATATATATATATATATATACACACACACACACACACACACATATATATAATATATATGGTGTATATATTTATTTATATATAATATGTGTGTACATGCACATACACACACACACACACGCACACTGGGTTAGATGATGCTCTGATATACATCGATCATATTGAAGTTTTTATACCTGTATCACGACTACCTTCCCCAATGTCTTGCCATACTACGTCCTGAATAAATAAGTGACAATCAGCATCCCTCTGTTGATTCTTGGGGTCAGTGGGTGATCAAGGCACATGCCTCCTTGTTTTCAGTCATTGCACAGGTTTCTGTTATCCCAGCTGATTGTCAGTTTTTGCTTTTTTTATTCACAAATATCGTTATTGATTTCCAAGTACTAATTTTCGTGTGTTATGCAAATTATCGTTGATGTGATTGTTTCATTGTGACACGATATGTCCGCGGTAGAAAGCTCAGAATAATACTGTTGTATTCCATGAATGTTTCACTCATAAAAAATAGGCTTGCGGCATTTCCATGTGATTTACATGTACGCTAAAAATAACTCAGCATCGGAATAATAAAGAAAGTACACAAAGATGAGAAAATTACACAGGACTATTCAGCACTTTTTATAGATTTTTTGATACATTATTGGCAGACATGCTGTATTGCACTCGAGGCAAATCAAGGCGTCACCAATAAAATCTGTTCAACAGTGGATGGTTGGTTCGATTTCAACTTCACTGCAACACGGAGTATTTCAGTGCCTCATAGAGAAAAAGCAAATATTCAAATTTTTCATCCCAGGTACCTTAAAGTGAGCGTGCAAGGCGTTGATTATTGCAGACTGTCAAAGCTGACCTCTGACCCTCTGGGAGTAGAGAGAGGCAATGAGTGTTAATGTTGATCGTCTAATTGACAGTTTTCGTTTTATTTATGCTTTCTTTGCATAGATAAACATTCTCATGAGAATACAGAGGGGCGTCCAAAATGCTGTAATTAAAGATCTTATTACTTAATGCGCTGCCGCTGTCATACCATTTAATTACCACTCTCCCATGCAAGGCAATTGTGCCCTGTGTTCACGCATGCTAGAGTTCAAAAGATGACATGTTGTCCATACTTGGAAGATGTGCCATATTGTCCATCCAGTGTAGAGTCAGATTTCTCTGTTTAATGAGCGCATTTTGAATGAGGGTGTCACCTTGTGACATGATTAAATATCATTGACATGGAAAAGGAACTGGGGAATTATGCCAAGCTTACAAATTAGATTTTTCTGACGGCACTGAAAATTGTCCACCCGTTGGAAAAGTTTCATCATATTTGAATGCAAGGAAATGCAATACAAACTCAGTTTGATGACCTGATTAAAGGGCACGTGTGCATTTATGCTGTCTTGGCTTTATAACTTTTCAATTGTCGCAAGGACAGAAAAATCGGCATGCCTTCGTAATATGGAGATAAACTGCGTTGAGGAATTAACAAGGCCCAGATGAGTTCATTTCAGTTTACAGTGGATAACTGCATCAGTGCCTTAGTTCAAGTCTTGGTTACCATGCTGGCGTCACTGAAAACAGTACTCATCAAAATCCCACGTTTAATACGGTATATATACTTTGATATTGCCAAGGAAAACTATCTTGACACTGCTCAAATATACCTCTTTAGAATATGATGTTGAATATTTCAGTCAATATTTCAATTTCTTGATATTATTTTGGTAAATAGAAATTTTCTCATAGCTCACCTTACCATTATTTACAAAAACAACACAATTAAAAATATTAATCATTGTATACAATAATTTTCTCAGGGGTTCATAGTTGCTTGTTAAAGGAAAAGACTGTAGACAAAAACTCGGTACCACTCTAATAATTGCCACGTTTTAGAAAGGAAGTATCTTTTTAAAATTGAAAAACGAAAGTTCCTGCATATTATTTATGTATCAGTGACCTTTTTATGTCATGTTGATATGATTTATAATAAATTGGTGGCAAGTAGACAATTGATTTATTCTCTGTTGTGCCGTTTTGCCAATAAGATAATTGGTTTGGCATCATTATTTTGTCGTCATACGTCGTGCAAATCCACTCTGTAAAACCAACAAGCGATTAAAAATGAATATCATATTGATGATGCATCATGCAGACCATGATAGGATTGTTGCTAATGGCAACATCCCGCGAATACACCATCAGAAGCCGCTCAGTCAGCAGTAATGTGCTGACAGAGAGAATCTATATGCAGTGTGCTGCATAATTTATCATTAATTATTGACAAGGTTAGCATGGGACTAGAGCTTAATTACCCCTGTTGTTCCCGTACCAGCAGTATAAAAACAAAAAAGATGGTTCTGGATGAGCAAGATGGTTTTTATTGCACAGTAAATGGGTAATTGGATAAAATGACCAAGACGTGACTTGATACTCGGGTCATGCAGTAGAAAAATCCAATTTTCAAAGTGTAAAAAATTGATGGTAATTTTGTACTCTTGTTCATACATGTACCAGACATTGATCAGAGGCTAGGCATGCCGATGTCAGTTTTGATAGAATGCGATAGAGTTTTCCAAGTACAGGTAGAGCAAAATGAGTATGTATGAAAAGCTTACAAGGTGTATATGTGTGTGTGCATGCATATATATCGGTGTAATAAATATCTATATATCTCTCTTTATCTTTTGATATACACATATATATATATATATATATATATATATATATATATATATATATATATATATATATATATATATATATATATATATATATAACTTTTATTCTTTTTTCTATTTTCATGGTTTCTGTCTATAATTCCAACAGTATTGCACTTGGCATTTATAGATATATGGTTTGCTGTTTGATGATCTGCTTGTATTATGTCAAACGTTAAGATCTTTATTTACTGTTGAAGGAAAGATAGCTGATTTTAAGCGGTAACTATCCCAGTAATATTTTACAAGAGAGTTGTCATCGTGCTGTTCTTTCCAGGGCAAAATTCAATCATTCAATCTTGATAAGCTATGGCCGATTCGTCTCTGTTGCAATATGTAAACAAATTCTAAGCCACTACCTGGAAAGGATAGCAGGCTGTATACTTCCCATGAATCACAGCAGTTCCCTCGGGAGAAAGCCAGGTGGCCTGACTACTGAGTGGGAAAAATATGTGTGTTAAAAAAACCCAAATATTCCGAGTGGTACTACAGCCTTGTCTGAGAGTGGTGCAGACATGTTGAGGTTTCCACACTGTGAATCAAGTTGCAATTTTGAGTCGTGAATTTTAGATTACAACAGTGACTATATAATGTATGTGCAATATGCAACAAATTCTGCTGACATGAGACTCTGGTGTGATTTGTCAAGTGAAATACGAATAAAATGTATAAATAATAAAACTGTTACAGGTTAACTTCCCATGAAACAAATGCAAGTTGTAAGCTACCTTGTAATTTTTGTCATTTGAACATGGCTGACGGTAAAGTAGTACAATCATGCCTTGTTAGGGTTGCCATGACAGAATAATGCAGCTGCTAAACTCAGAATACGCTCTCAGAATAAGCACTGATTTGTTACCAGGTGGGCTTCAATAAATGTAAATATGTTGTACGGGTGGTGCTTTTAGTCTGGTGTGACTGAAATGACTTATTTGGAAACCGTTCTGTGGCATTGTGACTGTTACATTGACAAGCATGTTGCCCAGCAGCAATTTCATGTGTGTTATATTCAGCACGCTCAATGTCAGTGCGACTTTCTATTAAGTCAGAAACAGGAGAATCCTGTAGCTTTGGTTCTAAATATCGGGTAAAAAGTTATGATCTGTGATTATAGATCTAGTGGATAAAGTCATTTAGATTTCAGACCCCTATCATCAGAGTTCCAAATCCTCACTTGACATTTTGGCACAGGAGGCAGAGTCCTTGCTCCTTGCCATGGCAACCTGGATGAAACACTGCATACCATGTGATGTACATGTTTGCGTGCTGTATAAATTCATATGATATTGTGCTTTAAGGTAGTTTGTGGCTTGAAAATGAAAGACTTGAATTTCTGCTCAAACTACCGTCAAGCAGACTTTCAACCATTCTCTTTCAAAATCAAGAATAGCTTTGGGGTCACTGTGCCAATGTTGGTACTAGAGCAACAATAATTACCTGATGTTTACTGATATTTGAAATTCAAAATGGCCGCCATCCCTGTGTTATCTCTAGGGGGAAATTAAAGTTCCAAAATTTTCACAGAAATAAGCCGATGAAAAATTTATTTACTCCATAGGCTTCAAAAATAAGCCCCCACAAGTGGTAGGCCAAAAGAATGTTGTAAAAGTTTGAGAGTCCACCGCATTTTACCTAAAATGGCCATTAGATTGCCATTTTATTTGTGTCTGAGGTATTCACATGCATGTAAGATTGTATAGATGCTTGTTGAAGACCTACATTGCAAAACCCTTGTTGAAGACCTACATATGGAATCATGTCATTAAAAGTTGTGAGCTATCTGGGAGTCCTTATTTATACCAGTAGCTTTCAAAATCTGCTTTGTGAAACACAAATGAGGAAATCTAACATTAGAAATTAGATATCCATCTATGTTCTTATATTTGTTTGTTGCCTTCAAAATTCCTTGTAAGATTTTCCATATTTTGTCTTTGTAATGATTTGTTAGTGATTCTAAAATCTAACTTTTGGAAGCTGCTGTGATTCCAAAGTTCCGCATGAATCACCAAAGCCAACAATTTTTGAAACTGCTTTGGCCTGTAACCAAGGCAAAATAAGTCATCAACACAGCACACTAATGATAATGGTACATTTGCAAAATAAGTGATAAGGAATACTACGGCGCTATTTTTATCTGCTTAGAGAGCGAAAGATCTAATCTTGTGCAGATCCATCTTTTAAATTGCCAAGCAAGATGAGAAACATTTTAATATCTATGGAAACGAGGAGTCAACATTTCCCACAATTTCCATTTTCCAGATATGAATATATGCGTTGGCATAGCTTGATTTTTTTGTACCGGTATACTGCTGTCACTGCGAAAAAGTAATAACAGTCGTGCTTGGAAATTTCAAAGCCTGCATGATTTCCAACATATGTTTGACAGTAATCTGTGGGCAGTACACTGGTTATGTAGAAAGAGATCCACAATGAATGTAGATATAGCATGCTGTATAGTTATGGGAAAAATACGTCTGGAACGTTATCGAATCTTTCAGTGCTCAAGCTTCTTAATGCATTCCGTAGTCATAACTCGGGGGTCAGGGAGGGTTCAGCGTCAAACGTGGCTCAGATTGAACGATGATATTACACGACAACCTCATAGATTTTTCTAAGCGGTGCGATAGAATATTGAGCTTGTATGCCTTATCTTTAATCTTGTGTTTACGGAGTGTTGGATGGTTTCAAATGCCAAAGGATGTCGACCGTTCCATTCTGTGCTTGCTTTTTCAATCTATGTTATCTTGTTGAAAACATCAAATTGTTAAAGTATCTACCTACGCTCCTATCTGAAATCGTCCTTCAGTTATCAGCAAGTCTTTTTTTCAGATAATTTCTGAGAATTGGAAAGGCTGTGAGGGAGGGAGGGTTTTGCTGTCATAAAACTAATGTAAAAATATTATTTTTCATGAGGATTAAAATTTTTTATGTTTAAGACATATTAAAACTTTAATTTGACTGATTTTCCTATAAAATGATAGCATGTATTGTTATATACCAGAATCTATCATTATATACACCATTTTCACTGGGATTTTAATTTAGCATATTTCAGTTGTCAACGCTTGTAGCAAAATTAAACTCCAGTGAATAATTGATAATTTTACAGTATGTGCTGTCCATGGTTTAAAAAATCATAAAAATAATAATAAAACAATAACAACAACAACAATGATAAAAATAAAAATGCTAAATTGTTGAAAAATAATTTTATTCCCTGGTATTGCACCAACAATGGCTTCAGGATAGTCCGCAAGGTGAGAAATATAAGATATGCAAATCCAACCTTTGTGTTTATTTGAGAAATTGAATCCCTTCATTTACAAAAAGAATTCAAAGTTTATTTTGAATGTTCATGACGTGTGATGAAAACATGAGCCTTTGTTGCAGAGTTTCTTAACGGATATGTCTCTTTATCATGGTGACGTGAGAAGTGAAGTAAAATAAGCAAATAAATAAATAAAGAAATAAATATATGTAAATAAATTTGCAGTGAATTTCCAACCATTCGGTCATTTTTGCAGTAAACATTTAAATATTGCTGAAAATTCCTTAGCATTCAAGTCGCAAATGACAAAATACAATGTACAGTATAGGCGCATTTAAATTTATCCCTATGCAAATTAAAGTATCAACTATGTTTGTATTCACATGATTGATATACAAATTTATCATAGGCTTTGAATTTAATTGTCACGTCAAGTTTCCTGGTGCTGAGATTTACTCAGTATGAAATTCATTGGTACTATGTACCCTAAAATCTTGATGCAAAAGAAAAGTATCGGTCAGTGGTGTTACACTCTGGGTTAAAAGTGAAAGACTTCAACTTTTGCTCAAACTTTCCTCAAAGAAATTTTCAGCGTTATTCTTACAAAGTCATTCAAAGTCAAGAATAAAAATTGAGGGCCACAGTACAAATTTTGGTACTAGAGCAACAAATTATCAGATGTTTACTAGGGTGGCCAAAGTTAAGCTAAAATGTTGCGACATTATACGCAACTCACGCACACTGAAAGTGAAATTTGATTTTCGTGAAATTTTAAACGCCATTTTTTCTGAAAATAAGTAGCTCAGTTACTGAAAAAATGGATATTTCCAATTAAAATCGATGTATGAGGCAGGTTTCATTAAAAAACTGAAGAAAAAACGATAGAGAAATAGTGTTTTTCCTCTCCAAAAATTCCAAGTGTACTGACCGGCCACAGCGCTCGAGCGGTCGCCGCTCATGGCACGCACTTCTGAATCCAGTCAATACCTATTTCGCAACGGAACTGCTTTCGGGCCCTGTGCACGCTGTCATAGAACTGTAAAACTTGGCCAGGAAGTGGCAGACCATCCCATTTACATGTAGTGGTGAGTTTTTGTTATATTCTGGGAATTTTAGCCAGCAAACACGAGGTAAAGTGAGTACGGTAAATTCGGTATAGATTTTTCCCATTTAGATAGATATTTTTGCCATAAAACTTGTAGCATGCTCTTTTTAAACATCATTCCAACATTTCTGTGAAATATGACGAAAATCTGTCCACGAGCACAAGTACGAATCATAAAAACAAAATCGTGTTCATTCATAGACCTCAGTACAGTGTGACTCAAGATGGCGGCGGAAGGCAGTCACACTGACACACCATTGACAGCCTGCCTGAGGCTGAAGTTAGGGACAGCTATTTCTTACAATTTCATGGCTGAAAATGAACTGCATTAAAAGACAATTGGCAGTTTAAATTGATTTGTTAGAATTGAGTGTTATTAAATAACATTGTGACAAAATTTCATTGTATTGTGAGCTCTAATTTTTCAGTTATGTGAATTCAAAATTCATAAAAACATAAAAATCCATCCATTTTTCGATGGTACGGTGCCGCCACAATTTTGACTAAGTCAGACAAAATATTTTCAATTTTCAGCACTCACAGTTTCAAAATCCAAGACTGTGCATCAGTCAAATCTTGATTTTTCCATAATATTGGGTAAATCTGTGCACACGACACATAGTTTAATGATTCCATGTGAAGTAAATAAAAAATTATGGGTTGCCAAACTTGAAGGAATCAGCATTCATTGAAATAATTTAAAAATTTGCCGAAAATTGTCCGCGAAAAAATGGCATTTTTATTGCTTTAAAATTCATAACTTTTGATTGGATACAGCTATTTGCATAATTTTTTTTTTATTTTTCTTCTTTTACCCCATTCTTGCTAAAAATCCATTTAAACTGTGTGTATAAACAAGAGAAAAAAATGGCTTGGCCACCCTATGTTTACCAATATTTGAAATACAAAATGGCTGCCATCCCTGTGTCATCGCTATGGGAGAAAATAAAATTCCCAATTTTAACAAAAGTTAGCCGATCAACACTTTATTCATTCCATTAGCTTCAAAATGAGCCCCCGTAAGTGGTATACCAAAAGTATATCGTAGAAGTTTGAGAGTCTGAATATCTGTCCCCGAGGTGCATTCTACCTTAAAAATTAAGTAAAAATATTTCCGTAACCATTGTAAAAGTAACGATGGCTGTTGTTTAGGAAGCTACCTGAGCACGAGGTTCACCAAAATGCCATGTCATCCTCAGATGTCATGTACAGAAAGCAGTGAAAAGACTCTTTTCTGACTCGTGTCGTGTGTGTATACTGTATGTTATCGTAAATGTTCAACTTGAAGGGGAACAAAGGAGAGAAAACCAACTTGACACTCTCAATTTAATCCAATCCCCATGTACCATCAGAGTTCACTTTTTCACAATTATAATTGACATGGCTGCATTCACAGGTGCCTTTTGTTACCTTCCTTTCCCGCGTCACCTTGTCACCGATCCCTATCCTGGGATATTCCAACGTCACACCTAAGGCAGAACATTAATTCATATTGTTTGTTGCTTCCTTTTTCATTGAGAGACGCATAATTACGGCTGTTGCAGTACGTGCCTTGAAACTGAAAGATTTCAACTTTCCCTCGAACTCGCCTCAAGGTAACTTAAAATCATTCTCTTTAGAAATCAAGAATAGAAATCAGGAGTCAATGTGCAAATTTTGGTATTATGGAGAAACAAATTACCAAAATTCACTGATATTTTGAAAGTCAAACTAGATGCCATCTCTGTTATAAGTGAAAACATGATTTTCAATCTTAACAACAAAAAAATATAAAGACTGAAAATTTACTTCACAACTGAGCATCAAAACAAGCCTTGGCAAGCGGCGTACTATCAAAATTATCATAAAAATGTTAAGAGTCCGAATATCTGTCACCTACAGTAGGTGCATTGTATATCAAAGAAAAAATTTCAGAATATGTGTAGCATGACTATCGAAATGACCAAGTATTTCTCATACACTTTATGTGTGAGACTGAAACGGTGGATTATTAGGAACTTTGGAAGGCAATGCTCTCTTCCAAAAGGAACTCAACGCCCAGTGCTTGCTCTATTATTATGGTACAGGTTGGTGCCTCAAGATAAATTGAGGCGGGATAATCTGTGAAATGAGCTGTACGCTCAAAGACAAAAGCTAGCGACATGGATCTGCGTAGAAACCGATCCATTGCGGTGAGGTGTTGTGTATAGTGACAGTATCTCATCATTCATCTGCCGCAGCGGTCACGCTGAATTTGGATTGTGTCTGATTCGCCGAGGAGATTACACGTCAACCGAAATTGATTTACGCATTGATTAAATCCGGTTTCATCGGACTGTTCAATCTTAATTTTTGTCTTTCGCTTTTGTGATGCTCTCCCGCTGTCATGATGTTTTACAGCTTCTGTTCGACTTTTTAAGTGATTGCCAAGTCAGGTTTATTGTCCTCACATTCAACTTTACACAGCTGTGCTGCACTTTGTAATTTCTGTGTAAACTCAAAGCTGGACTGAACATTAAGTATTGATATTTAGTACATTTGTTTAAGCAATAATGTATCCCCTCCCTGCCCATAATGGATGAAAGCAAACTGCATTCCATAATGTACTGGACTTCATCTCGTACAGTATGTTGTGCAAAGTTTGCTTTCGTTCATTATAGGCCAGGAGGGTGCACTATTGATATTATTTTATAGTTTTGGCAATGCCAGTGAATTTATATGTACACATAGAAAACATCTTTGGCCACAATGATGGATAAGCAGATATATTATAATTTTGAGGATGACGTCACAAACTTCTCTGGTATTGACAAAGCGATATAATTTTGAATACAGTGTGCATTGTAATGTTATGTGACACAAGTTGACTAGGGTGCCACATCAGAGCTACCTCAGTACCATAATTCCACAATTTTGGTGCTGTACTTATAGCAGACTAAGGGTAATACAGTTCTGAAGGATAAAACAAATTCTGCATATTTATTCAAGTGGAATGAGAGTCAAAGTTCAGAGTTCAAGCCTATTTAAAATTTTGAAATGGAGGAGCACTCGAGATGCATTATCACCTTTCATTTAGCCCATAAAGATTTGGTCCAAGAGGATGATATTTGTATTTTTTAAAATATTACATTATCAGCCAGCAAGGCGGCCTTTGGTCCCATATGCTTATATATGAGCAGGCATACAATGTACATACAGGAGAAACATATGACGTAAAATAATGACAGGATGAAACAACTCACTGCCACATACACGACCATCTAGCAGTGTGAGATTTCATGACATCACCCCGATTGTATATTGCTAGGGACTGTTTTATTTCTTGAATTTAACAATTTGCCGTGACGTAATGATATTTCTATTGAGGCAGCTGCCGTCTCCATGTTGATTTTCTTTCCTGGATACATGACGTCATCCGCAATATCTAGAGCCTGGAATGCTTGATTTATTGATATGTATAGAGAGAATGCACGAAAATTTATGAATGTCAGCAAAAAAACAAGCCCAGCCTGCAGTGTGTGTGATGGTCCATTTATTCCATTTTTTCTCAGGAAATACACTTCATCAGCAAAAAAAAAAAGAAAAAAAAAAAGAAAAAAAAAAAAAAGAAAGCAATACCTGTGATGGTTTTTGTCATTTCCTTTTTTCTGCTCTTGAAGAAATGTAGTCGAAGAGATAGATTCATGTTTATATGAGTGGTCAATATAAATGTCTTTGTGGCAGATCTCTGCCGTGATACAGACTTCCAATCTTATCAGTGAACATATGGTTCAGGCAAATGCCGCGTAGTTTGCCAGATATCTGCAGATGTGGTTGAAATTCTCTCTCTCTTTTTAAATATATGCTACTAATATCCAAGATGCTTAATTGTGTCACCTTTGAGGAAGTTGTGGAGATTTTCAGTCACCTTCTGTAATGTCATGCATGTGTCCCACTTCTGGTGAACGATCCACCAGTCGACCAAATTGCTGTTATGTGTACCTTTCTTATCTGTTTGTCATGACCAATATTTCTCGGACGGGGCTCGCTATATGGCCTCTCCAAATAAAATACCAGATACCCTGACCTTATTTGCTGGCATGGAACTGTAAACACACTCTCAAGTAAATTCGTTATCAAAAATCTCTTCAATCAAGTCAAATGGATTTAGGTTGTGTGTCTCTGGGGACTGAAGGATTGAAATTGTTTTCAAAAGCGTTCGCTCGTTATCCGAAAAAGAAAATTTGAAATTGTCTCTTGGAAAAATCAAGAAGAACCATGGAGGTCATGGTATGGGGCGGAGGGCGGATTAGAAAGCAAATTGCTTTTGAATTGTTGGTAATCTTGACAGAACAGGCTAGACTCCACTACAGCCTCTTTCAAGGTTTTTTTTTGATTTTCAGTTTTCCAAGGAAATCAGACTTTGTCTCAAAGTGTTTCAAAAATGACGTTAAAGTGATTTGTCATTGAAACCTGTCAAAACGTTGCATGCATTCTGGTTCAAACTCATACCCTACTTCCTCTGTGACAGCTGGACAGAACGTGTAACCTTTTCATGTGACAAGGTATTAAAACTCAAAGTTTGCTGTAGGAGGCCCGTGCAGAACAGCCACACAGAGCAGCTTTCAGTGTAAACCGTCCATTGCCCAGAGGCTGAAAGTGCATCAATTTGCTGGACACATCAGTCATTTTTCATTCTGTATCTTTGATTATCTGTGGGCTGTGCTATTAATTACCTTTACAAAAGTATTAAATGTCTGATATTAACGAGACTCTAATTGCTCTGGATGGCAGCCAATTAGAATCAGGTAGCTCAGACATATTCAGTGGGTGGACTGTTTTGCCCTATAACACTATCAAAACAGGCTAATTGTACTCAGCAAAATAGCGAAATGGCGAAATGGCGAAATGACGAAATCACGATTTTTTCCAAATTGCACAATGAAGAAATAAAGATACTACACATAGAGAAATTACCTGCCACCTAGAGTATGCTGTATAATCGATGTTAAGCCGAAATACCCGGGTGCACACTGCAATCTGCATGGGGGATTCCAAAACCCATGTGTATGCCGTGCAGGTTGGAAATTGATAAGAAAATCTGCTGAGTTTCATCTGAATAAAGTCAAATTCAGTGAATCTGCACATGTTTTGATTCTCAACATCGAAGTTTAGCACCGAAAGTACGATAAATTCGGCGAAATCACGCGATCGCGAACCCAGAAGTTGACAGCGCACAAAACCACCTATTCCTCGAGGGTTAGGGACAGACCATTAGATTTTGGAAGGGGGTGGTCACGATCGGATTGTGAAAAAAAAATGTACGACTGAAAATTTCAAATTTTCTTTTTTTTCAAATGAGAATAGATGTGCAAATTATTTTTCTGAGTCTTGCAGATTTATTTTACTCAATTGTGTTCTAAATATTTTGTGTATTTTGCAATGTAGTGTGAAGATATTTCCCCCAAAACTTTATGTTCTGAATTTTTTTTTCCTTTTCTGACCACCCCCTCCGAATATCTAAAGGTTTGTCCCTTAGATCTCTTGTACCAAGATAAAAATGTTTTGCACAAGCGTGCCCGCGTACACGTAGTTTGGCAGGAGTATGTGATAAAACGGCGGCCAAACAAATAAACTAAACCGACAATGGTATCATCGCTAATCAGTGCCTTTTCTTTATACTGCAAAACACATGCCAGTAATAAACTTGTTGTGGTCGAAATACTTTTCATGTGACAGAAAATGACTTTGGTCAGTTTGGAAGAAAACATATACCAGCTGTTTGTTCAGTCACTCGAAACTGAATTTGATTCCGAGGCCAATTTCAGCGATGTGCAACATGGCGTTTTACATGCAATGTTGTACTAGTAAAAGTAGGAGACGATTATAAAGCATACTCTAGGTGGCAGCTAATTTCTCTGTGTGTAGTTTCTTTATTTGTTTATTTTGCTATTTGGAAAAAATGGAAAATCGTGATTTCGCCATTTTGTCATTTTGCCATTTCGCTATTTCGCGGAGTACAATTAGCCATCAAAACAAGATGCTGACTTTTTTTTTTTGCTATAGAGAAAAAAGTATTATTTATTATAAAGGAGTCATGCTGAATTGCCAATCATGTATGTAATTTTTCTAGCAATTTTCTAGTAGTTTTGTCATTCAAATTTTTACCATGGTTATACCACATATTTTTTCTGTCCTGTGATGATTTTAAAGGGCATTTATAAATACAAAACAAAAAATGGCTAAGTTGAACATGATATTATTATCAGTAAAGCGTGACTACCAGTTAGTTTTATTGACTTGATATGATAGATGGTTCATGGAATTATTTTCAAAGCTGTATTAAATGTTGAAAACTAAAATAGCCACATCTGTCAAAACCATACTTCTTAGGCAGAATTTTCACAGAAAGTATTGAATTAGTAATACTGTTATGACGGCAGTTATTGTTCAGGGAAGAGTTCTGAGATTGAAAGGGGACACCAGGTTCACCGTCTCTGAAACATTCCAATCTCAAATTACTAAATGTGTGTGCTCATCACAAATAACGAAATTACGCAGTATAGTTTGGACTGTCAATCATTTATTTAATCACAATGGCCACTTCTGGCGATTTGGATATCGAGTTTGCTTTGAAGTAATTGCATTTGAGCAACTAATTAAAAGTTAGTTGAGTATAACGGTAGAGGAATGATACAGGTGATGGGTGCTTGCGGCTGTGCCTGAAGAAGTAGTACGGCAAGCAAGGTATGTAGGTGTGGGGATGGTTTTGATAACCATGAGTAGGCTATTTTCATGACCCCTGTGTGACCTCTAACACACACTGCTCTGTTTTGGCAGTGCATGGGCATATGCAATGGTATTCAAAATTCAAAAGATTTGGCGGACAGAAAACCCAGTAAGAGTATTCGGTAAGTATGGTCAGCTGTTGCCGAGTATTCAAACTACTGACTAAATCCAAACAAAAACATCAAGATATGAGGTCATGTGAGGGTCATAAAAATATTAGATACAAAAGCTGCCGCCATCAATCACTCATATTTTTAACAAACAAAATTTTCACAACAAAATTTTTATGTTGTTCAGTATTGAGGCAGTTCGCACACGGCTGGATATCTCTACTCCAAGTAACATCAAAGCATTTCAAAGATATACCTTAGAATGGTTTGACAGCTAGCACATATAACTCTTTTGAAATTCTGAAAAGCTTTCAAATTCCAGATTGTTCAGAAATACCAATAGCTTATATTCAGTCCTGTTTAATCTGAAATCTGCTTACTCGTCATAATGTGCAAGTAATTTGGGTGATTTTCATCTCTTTAATTTTACATAACCAGTCCCGTCATTCTCATCGTCTGACAATCAATTTGAAATTATTGATAACCGAGATACGATAAAAAGCAAATACCTATCGCGACATTTACAGTTAATACTTCAAAATTACTTCTATTTAATGTGTGAATGGTACGGTTGCGGGATGACAAATTACAATCCAATTAATACCCTGAGGTCCCAACTCATGCTCGCCATAAACTGCAAGCAAATTTGACGCTATATCATTTTAATTTTGATCAATGAATAATGGATCGTAATCTCCTGAGCGGTTCATAGAGGGATTATATTCGGCCTTGGTTAACACCCTAGAGTGGTATTTCATGAGATACAGACACTGAAAATGAGACAGCCAAGTCTTTTTGCAGTCATTTTTCTTTCACATCTCCAGAGATGTGTTTCCTTAAATGACTCCCTTAAATGATCAATTTGATTGTGATGTAGGTTCTTTCCTCGGGTCCAATATTAGTATGTGCATTATGAGTATAGGGCTTTTCTGGATGGGAGAGGCCTGAGGGTAATTTAACCCTTTCACCGCCATGGTTTGACCCAAAACTGTTGTTACTGTGGACTTGTTAACAGGGTAATAGGGGTGAATTGGTTAATATTGCTGAAAAATAGGACAAAAGAGAGGTATGATTGATTTACTTTCATGATAAATAGATTTTATATGTTCACGTCAGGTTTTGCTAGAGTCTTGTAATATTAAGATATGCATTTGAACAGTGATTTCATTTTTTGACTTAGAATAATCATGATAATTGGAGTTAAATTCATGGGTGATCATTTTGTCAGGTCAGAAAGTAGTTATGAGCTAAAATAGTAAAGGGATTTATAAGCTCACGAAAGAAAAATGTTCTGTAAACAATATTTAACACAAATTGCTCATTTTGTTTCGAAGATCGAAATCAAAGTTGAAATACGTACCTTTCTGTATGTCTTGATGTACATGTATTGGTAGAGTAAAAAACAATTTTTTTCTAGACATATTTTACATGATTTACACTTTCCATCAACATCAAACATGTATTGGGAAGTGACAGAAAATGGACTGTCTGGCTTTACAATTATTATTTACATTGTATTGCATGTATTTGAGTGTAGAAAATGTTTTTATTGGTCTTTCTGTGCAGATATAATTTTCAGTCCTTGGTTGTGTACATGTTTTCAGAATCCAGAATTGCATGTACCCAAATGTTCACACTGAAGTCAGTTGGGCATGGCAATCAGATCCAGGTTAATTCATGCATCTGAGCAACATAACATTTATCAACAGTAGTCAAAAGGTACTTCAGCTTGGCCCCTGGATTGCCTAAGCTATAAGTTTAAACACATGTTACGGCTGTTGCTGTGAACTTTAGTCAAAACTGTTTTATATTCCCAGTAGCCAGGCTTTGGAAATGTCACACGATTAAGTGAAAATAAAATTGTACAGGAATATGACACTGATGATGTTTTTGAAAGTGCAGAATGTGAAATAAAAATTGCCCTTCAGATTAATTCTTTTCAATCAGGTACAGTACATACACCTACACGTTTCATCAGTTGTTCCCGCCCACTCACTTCAACAGCTTGGCCAAATATGCAGGCTGTACATGACATTCAGAACATTTCAATGTGAAAGCTTAAGCAAATATCTTTTTTGGAGCAATGTGAAAAGTTCTGGTTATATTATCCAGATTCCATTTCTTACCCAAAATAGAAATATATATAACATCAGTAGTATAAAACATGTTTGAATTTTTCTCTCAAATGCCATCACTGTACCAGAAAAAGACTGCCCTGGTAAGACCTGTTCTCGGCTGTTAAAATGATTATTGGCATATGAGGGAGTGCTGTAATATAGCATCTGCATTTTTCTTGACATTTTAATCTTGTGTCTCTCTTACCTCTTCAGCAAACCAATCAGTGGAAACTGTACAGTGTGGGTATTGGACTCCATCGAATGATTAAGCAATCTGAACAGTTTTGAGTGTTGTTAGTGTTGTATTGAAACTTAGAAGTGAGAAAAATCAAGGCTACAAACACTATATAGGAAGTAATTTCCTGTCAAAAGATGAGTTTTACTGTATGTTGTTGTTTTGCTGTTATAGGCAGTGTTCTGGGCATCAGAGTTTGGTAAAACATTTTTAACCATTTCTCCAGTTTGTACTGTCATCTCGGGTTAGAGCAACTGAATAAGTTGTACCAAACCTTTGAGGGTGAAGGGACAAGTGTGAATGTAGAGGGAAATTGTAGCATCGTGACTTTTTCATAACATGTCATTGAAACATTTACACATGCTACATCACTCACATTGCATTGTATGTTCTCTGCAAAGCCCGATTTGCCACATTTAACATCATCATCAACAAAGTGCCTACAAATACTGGTAATGGTGCATTTTCCTCAACTGCGAATATTGTGTTTTCAACATCAAGTGAAGATGTACCTTGTACTCTATGTATTCCTGATGTCGGATTGTGTATATATTCTCTAACCACACCAATATCTCTGCCTGATTGGCAGCTGACCAGACACGTTGGACTTTGCTTAAAAGTTACCGGTTGTTCATCACAATTAATGCTAGCTGTTAGCAATCACCTGTGCCAACGTGCAGTCAGTCGACACGTACCACATAATAATAAATGATCAATGAATAAATTATAATGTAAATAATTTAAATGGAACTGTAGTCCTGGCCAGCTAATCCTGCTTTATGATATGAAATACGTTGTGATGCACCACGGTGTTGTAATTAGAACAGCGTAACCTGCATATCTAATGACTGCACTCCCTGTACAGTGGTTCATCCCATTGTATTCCAGGGTGTCTGTGGTACAGTAACAAAGGGATGGAACAGACTGATAATTTCACATCATTTGAAAGGATGTATAGGAGTGTGTTGGAGCTTTTAGCATTGCCTGCCCCAAATATACAGTGTTAAATATTTTTTTTAGAAATTATAATGAGACAGTTTCACACAAGCAGTGATTATTTTAGGTTGGTAACATCTCCACTTCATCCTTGTAACATATCCTATGCACCAAGTTCTGAGAAACGCCACTGAAAACAGCACATCAATATTTCTTATGTTCATATACTGACAATGGCAGTATAAAGATGGACGTTTTTTGGGTCTAACTGTGATTGTCTTCTGAGAAACCTCCCAAGCTGTTCGGTATGAAGATAATATGACATGTTTTACAAAAAACCCTGACCATCCTCAAGCACATTTACATGTAATGCCAAGAGGTGCAGCATCTATTTTTCCAGATCCTGTTACATCTGTAGGTCAAGGGAAAAGGTTGATAGAAGAGCATATATTCTGTGTCTGGATAATAGGAAGGAGGGGGATGTAGGGTAGATATATGTGTTTGAAGAGGTCAGAAAGTAAATTACTCCACACGGGGATTTGAGGGGTGGGCAACCCTTCTGTGTTTGGACCATTGTATTCATATATTAATCATGACACAAAAGAATAAATGTTATAACATAACAATATGCAAATTATCCATTGTTATTAAAATTGATAAGCCCACTATTTTTCCAAACTATGGAAAACACTGGAAAGGTTACAGTTGAATACAGCTCTCAGTCTGACATAGGTGTCAACCTGATCAGTTTCCATTTGAAATGTTGAAAACAGACATGCAAATAGATTACCACATCCTTGAAACTGCATTTGGTGATATACATCTTTTAAAAAAGTATATGCGTAATCAGCCGACTGTTATGATCCTTGTCAAGTTGAAATGTCAAGCCTTCACATCTGATCACACGCGGTCCGTTTCATCCGGGAGGATGTCTTTCATAAAAGGCCTTTAATCAAAAGTGATGGGTCTTGTTATTGATTCAGCGGTGAATGAAATCAAAGGAATTTCATCAAGTCCATCTAGGGGTATAGTGTTGCCATTGTCACCGTGAAAGCTCTCTGAATTGATTGTCGGTGCGCCATGCTGTCCTGCAGAAAATACAAGGACACTCACATAACTTCTCAGCGGTATGTCAAATACCGACAAATAATAAAAGCAAATAGAATGCATAATTCCATTCTGTTACCACTGTCTTAATCTCAGCATTAGTAATTTCAGTCCTAGATTTTTCTCGTAAAAATATTTCATTCAATAGAAAGAAGAGCTCAGTGTTAATAATATTAAAGCATGATTGTTCGGATGCTATTCTCTACAGACTACATATTCTCCTAAACTGACTTCACAAGATTTAAGTTCTGTCCACTTCACTTAAAAGTTCCTTTGGGGATAATTTCTTTCAGTACATTTTCTTTGTTCATCATTATGTAGTTGCAATTTTCACTGTTAAATTGTTTTGATGAATGAAGTTTTATGATTCTCAGTGTTTCAGTCTAAAGTACGGGTATGATGGAGGTGGGAAGGGGAGACGGGAAGACTATCCAGATTTCTCATACCCCATATCCCACCACCCTATTTCTTAGTGGGTGGATTCTGCCATACTATTCAGAACACTTGGGATTTGGATGTACACGTACCCTTGGGGCGACTGAAATAAACTGATGGTATTAACCTCAGACTAAAAACAAAGGCAATTTATAAAATTTTTTTCAATAATGGCACAAAGGGTTCAAAGTATGCAGTGAAATTGAATGATCACGTCAACTCAATAGTAGTGGCAGACAACACGATTCCAAAGATTAGAGAAATGTAACAAATATGTGAGGAAGGCAATAAACCTGAGGTTGCAGTGTTTATGGTATGTCTTTGGCTGTTGTCGCGACATTGTATAGACCATCCTTGTGATACCAGTTACATTGTGCAAAGTCTGAGAGAAGTGCCAGTAGATTGTTCTAACATTGTACCTGCCATCACCCTTATACAGTGGATGTGGGTGTGGAAATGCCAAAAGGTGGGCTACCTTGGGATAACATCAATCATCTGTCCCATTTCTGTGGAAGAGTGGCTCCTATTACTCCCACACAACAAGTGCCATGGTAATAGCATAAATACACATACTTTTTGGTCTGGCTCAACACAAAAGATACTATCTCAGAGGAATTATTAATTGGTAGATGGAGTGTGGTTGGTTGTGATTGAATACACTTTAAAAATAAAACATGGTCATCAAAGAATCTTTCGCAACAATTATAACTTGAAATAAAGTCCTCTGTAATGAGAGTGAGATTGTGTAATGCGCTTTGATAAATCTGATGTACAACTTTCTATTTTTGCAATTTTGGGAGAGTAATTTGAATTTACATTTTGGAACGCAAATATATTCTACAGTCACACAGTGGTACTCTGAACGTTTTCTCATTGCCTAGTGTTACAATAGAGATGCTGCTTTTGTAATAATTTATGTTACGTGTTGATAAGATATTTTACAAGAATTGAGGGGGAAAAGCAACCACAATCCTGAAATCATCTTTGTTGATTGGATAGATGTTGCATACTGGTAATTTATGAGCATAAAAGATGTTTTTATAATGAGGTTGCACAAACCTACTGTGTACTGAGGTGCAAGTAGCCACCTGTAGACTTTCACTCTTACTGTCTGGAACAAAAAAAGACCAGAGCTGTATTACAGATGTATATCCGCAAAAAAAAGGCAATGCTATCCAGATATTCGACGTTGGGGTAGCATATTGACCATTTTTCACCACCATGGTTTGGCCCAAATGTCTTGTTATCAATGGTGAGTGTGGAATTGCTTACAGAGAATTGAGGTAAAATGGTTGAATGACGGGGAAGGTGATCAGAATGAGGGTTAATACAGTTTGTTTGCCTTCCAAAAATTTACATATTTTTCATCAGTGTGGCTTGAGCATGTGTGCTTTCCACCTAGGACTCCATACTTTTACCACATCACTGTGTCTCAAGTGGCAAGGTGGCAGTTTTTTCCAGCAAATGCACATTCTCTCTCCATTTTGACAACCCATTAGTCCCAGTTGTAATGAAATCTTCAATTTGCTCAGTCAGAATTTAACCTTTTAAGGGCCATTTCACAGAACTGGTGAAAGATCCCAGTACAGATATTAGACAGTGATCTCATGATAAAACAGTCAGAGCTTCATGCTTGATAATATGTTCTTCATTCTTATGACAGTTTCCAAATTCCGAATATAATGCAAACTGACAAGAAATTACTGGGAAAAGGAGGAGACGTTAACTGATAAATGTTGTAAGATTGCAGCAGTTGATAATTCATTGAAATGCTCATGCTCTGTGCAGTGTAAAAAATATGAGAGGATGTTCAGGTCGAAGTGATATTTGATGATTTGTGACAGACGTCTTGGGATATTGTGGGAATGTTTTTATTCTTTCATGATCTGCCCGCTTGCATAAGTTAATTTGTGTGAAATCAATTATATATTCAGGCAGATTTAGGGTTGATGGATTTCAAGGGGTGAGTGAGGATTATTGAATGAATTCGCGTTTTCCAGATGGAAAGGAAACGCTGTTGAAATCAGATTCAGATCAACACACAAAGCGGCCACAGAGTGCTTTTGTTAGCTCCGCTGTCAGCGACGCGGAGCTTATCAAATAGGGTGATTCTCCGTCGTCGTCGTCCGTCGTCGTCCGTCGTCCGTCGTCTGTCAACAATTGCCTTCTTCTCTGAAACCGCAAGTCCGATTGCTTTGAAATTTGATATGCAGTTCACCTAGGGTGACCTCACTTAAGTTTGTTCAAATCGTGGTGAAATTTGCATATTTGTATTTTTGGGGCATTTTTGGTGTTTTTTTGGTAAAAAAATCTTCTTCTCTCAAACCGCTTGTCTGATTGCTTTGAAATTTGATATGCAGTTTACTTAGGGTGACTTCAGTCAGATTTGTTCAAATCATGGTGAAATTTACATATTTGTATTTTTAAGGCAATTTTTGTCATTTTTGGTAAAAAAAATCTTTAAAAATCTTCTTCTTTAAAACTACCGATCAGATAGCTTTGATATTTGGTACATATGTCCCTAGGGATGATCTATTTCAGATTTGTTCAAATTGTGCAGAAATATGTAAATTTGTTTTTTTAAGGCAATTTTTGCCATTTTTGGTCAAAAAATGTATTTCTCAAAAAGTACTGGTCTGATGTGTTTGAAATTTGGTATACAGGTTTCTATAGATGAACTAAGTAATATATATTGAATTTCTGATGAAATCTGTAATTTGTATTTTTGGGGCAATTTTTGCCATTTTGGTCAAAAAATGTGTATTTCCAAAACTACTCATCTGATAGCTTTGAAATTTTGTATACATGTTTCTACAGATGAACTAAATAATATTTATTGAAATTATGATGAAATCTGCAATTTTGTATTTTCGGGGCAATTTTTTCCATTTTTGGTCAAAAAAATGTGTTTATCAAAAAGTACTGGTCTGATAGCTTTGAAATTTGGTATACAGGTTTCTACATATGAGCTAAGAAATATATATTGAATTTCTGATGAAATCTGTCATTTTGTATTTTGGGGCCATTTTTGGTCAAAAAATATGTATTTCCAAAACTACTCATCTGATAGCTTTGAAATTTGGTATACATGTTTCTATAGATGAACTAAATGATATTTATTGAAATAATGGTGAAATCTGCAATTTTGAATTTTTGTGGTAATTTTTCCCATTTTTGGTCAAAAAATGTGTTTCTCAAAAAGTACTGGTGTAACAGCTTTGAAATTTGGTATACAGGTTTCTATAGATGAACTAAATTTGATCTTTTAAAATTATGATGAAATCTGCAATTTTTATTTTGGGGGACAATTGTTGCCGTTTTTTGGTCAGAAAATTTTATTCTCACAAATCTACTCATCAGATAGCTTTGGTTGACATGTTCTTAGGGATGATCCCATGTGATATATTCAAAGTATGATGAAATCTTCAATTGTGTATTTTTGCAGCTTATTTTAGCCACTTTTTTCTGGCCACTGCATTGAGCTATCAAAGATTTTCCACCTTCTTCATCAACATGTGTCAAAATAGTTATTCTCTACATAAACACAGCGGAGCTATATCGGCCGCTAGGGCTTTTGTTTCAGATAGCAGTCTAGGTTCATCTCAATTAGATTATAGTATGATGTCATCGAAGAGTTGTTGATGATGTGTGCTGCATTGCGTAATTGGACAAAAATTTCGTTGGACATACTACTTAACTGATTTATCACGATACCTAATTTCAAAGAACACTTTTATGTAGCAAAGATTATTTTTAGTCGACATCAAGAAAAGTTGGGCATGATTAAAATTCTTTTCATATGGAAACTTGTCTCTCCTTGTAGACCATACTCTTGTCTTGTTGGCTGTCTAGGTGTAACCATTCCAATGATATGATTGAATGGTCAGTGAAAAGCAGTAAATTTGCAATATGTGCATGGTTGGATGGTTCCGTTGATTGCTATGCAGTATTCGTGGAGATGCTTTCTGAGTATTACGTGAACAGCCTATGAAGAATACGCACTCTGGTTACATAATTTCACTTGTGTCTGGAAATTTTAATTCGAGGGAGGGAAAATAAGGAACTAACGTTTCCAAACCGGACAGCAGTGTTGATGAAGTCTGCTCTCGGGGATATTTCCCATGTAGCCATTCTGTTTATATGACATGCAATGCATGTATACAAAGTGGCTATGTGTCCTTTGTGAGTGCTCTCAAGGGTGCTTAAGTCAGTATATGTCTACTCGCATCACCGTTGAACAGTCTGGGCGTACTACAGACACACAAAATCATTGATTCAAAAGAAAAATGTTCAGTGTATACTTGATTAAGTTTGTACATCGATGTGGTCCTTAACATTCATAGCTGGAGAATGTTTTCAAGATATTTCTTGACAGTCATGTTAATCTCACTGTTGTGTTGGTCACTTTAATCTAGAAAAACCTAACAGTGCTATATTTAAATTCTGTCAAAGAACTTTTACAATATATATATATATATATATATATATATATATATATATATATATATATATATATATATATATATATATATATGTGTGTGTGTGTGTGTGTGTGTGTGTGTATATCCTTCAAAAGGAAGAGAAGCTAACTGATAAATGTTGTAAGACCGCAGCAATATTTAGACTTGCTGTTTGCACTTTCTGCCAGTATTCTGAAAGTGCTGAAGTCCTGTAGTAAAGTGCTGAACTACCAACTATCATTCATTAGGTATTAGTGTATGTTTAAATGGCTTAGACAGAGCTGGATACTGCCTTAGAAAAGCTAACAGTTAAACATACGATTAGGTATAAGGTTTATAAAGGCATTTAGACTCCTTCTAACTTCTTGTGTAAACTAAACAAAGAGCGAAGTAGCGATCATTTCCAGGAGTCATGCGCTGTTAATCAATGCAATTATGGTGTTATTAGCACCAATTTAAACAGAGCGAGTGGTAGAATTTTATCTCATCTTTGAAAAGTGTGGATGGTATCTTAATTTGAATTTGACATTGATTCATCCTTTATTCAGGCAGTCATCCTGATTTCCACAAAAACACCATCAACCCTTTCTGAATATTTATAATGTAAAAATCAACTGAGAAAATATTTTTACAAGAGAGTGGGCAGTAGCTGGTGTCTCAGAGGAACGACAACTTCAGGAAACAAGTTGCATACAAGAGCTAGATTGATTGTGTATTTAAAGCAAGAGTGAGTGTCTGGAGCTGTTTTTTTGACACGAATCAGTTGAGCGCTAGTGATTTGAATGATGAGCAGTACAGAAAACACAACTGCCATACAAGCAGCAGCTTCATCGCTAGACTCTGAAGGGTAGTTACATTGACGTGAAAGTTACCTTGTGCCATCTGAAACAATATTACTGCAGCATGCGCCTCAAAAATAAAAGAATTCAATTTTTGCTCAAACTTTCCTCAAGCAGACTTCAAACCATTATCTTTCAAAATCAGGAATAAAAATCAGCGGTCACCAGGCAAATTTTGGTACTAGAGAAACAAATTACTCAACATTCACCGATATTTCAAATTAAAGATGGCTGCCATCCCTGTGTTATCTCTGTAGGGGAAAACGAAATTCCTGTATTTTCTCAAAATAAGCTGGTGAAAACTTTATTTACTCCATAATCTTCAAAATGAGCCCCCACAAGTGGTAAATGTGGTAGGCCAGAAGAATATTGTAAAAGTTTAGAGTCTGAAAATCTGTCTCTGAGGCGCAGTCTCCTTTAAACAACAAAGAACACTGGAACATTTATCTGGGGAATATTTATGTCTTTCTTTATTTTTCTCTTAATTTGTATAGCATTAATTAATAATTGTCATTCGCAGATGTGTCACTTGCATTCTTCAAAAAATGTTCCAATGTTCTTTTTAGTTATTGTGTTTCGAGTGACAAGTGGTCCTGTCTGTTTGATGAACTGTCTATCTCAAGCTTTGTGTTGTTGTTGACCTTAAGTGTGTATACTGGTAAATCCAAAATTATTTGACATGTTACAACAAACAACTTCCATGCTCCAAATGTTCATAAGATTCACTAAATGTTGAAAACAAATGGATTTGATCAAAGTCTTGTTATGAAAATATACCGTATATAGGTCAAGAGGTCAGGATGATTAAGAGCATGTGGGAGTACACAAGGGACTAATGAGATGACATAGCATAGTAATACAGGGTGATTTGCAAGCTTCCAAGAAAGCCAAATCCTCTGAGAAGCAGTCTGTGTCAGCCTATGTTGCCTGAATACTGTTTTCACAAATGTCACTTTCCGTTTTATTGTCACGCTAGTATACGCAAACAGTGGCTCTAATTAATGAATTGAGACAGTGCCAGTACTGGAAATCATACAAAGTAACTAAGTGTACCCTACGTGCATGGAATGACAAATCACATTTTTTCTTCGTAATCCTAAGTAGTGATTTGGTTTCCACGAACATAACAACACAGGGAGGAGAATTTACAACCCAACGCTGGCATGTTGACTTATATGACATCGCAATCAATTCATGAACATTGAAATCATTATTGGATATGTTGCTAGCCTTGAAACAGAAAGTAGGTTGACACAAAGGACATCGTATAGCCACAGCTATCTTCAAAGAAAGTTCATAAAGTCTTAAGGTCTTGGGTCAGACGAGATTTTAATCTCATACGGGGTACCTCCTGAAAGTAAATCTGAGAAAAATTATCGCATTCCAATCTTATTGGCATATGAATTAAAGAAATTGATTTGAATGATGATATAAACACATCCAGCTTTGGAGTCTCCTCCAGGCTGTTCACTTGATCTTCTTTATATTGAACCCAGAGTTGGTGAATGGTGGCAATGTTAAGATTGGAATTACTGTGAAAAGCAATTTGCCCGTGAAAATGGGAGTAATATCAGATCACTCCATTATTTACAAAAGCAACTCATTAAGTCCACAACCTTGATTGGAAATTAGGTACCGCATTTTACCACGAAACAAAAACGTTGATTACAAATGAAGAGAGTCTATTATGAATTGTGTCCAGTGCAAATAAGTAGTTAATCAGAGCTCCTCAGTGGAATAATTACTCTCAGACAAGCAGTCTGATGAATGGGAGAAACTCAGGGGTAGTGGAAGCTCACACAAGGCAGTGACATTGTACCGGTAGTGTTCCACATCCTGTGCGTGTGATGGCTTGGATGAATTTGATTGGGCTGATAGCATAAAAGTCAGTGCATTGCACTGTGGGCCAATTTGCTCATTTCAATTCAATTAAAGTTGATGTAGACTTTGCTCTGCTCATTACCAGTTGGATACAGAGTGCTGTCCACTGATAAAAAAGTGAAAATCTGATAATAAAATTTTCCAATTTGGTAAAAGGAAGTGTTTGTCAGGGATTCTAGAACACTCTAACCTTTACCAATATGAATTGTGCTGTGAAGGGAAGCACTACATTAGCCATGTCTCCAGTTTTTGTTAATTTTATAATACAGTTGATGGGATGTGCAGGAATGTGTGAAAGAAGTCCATTTTGAAGTGTCATTTCTTAGGTGATGCGTGCTTCGTTTGATGATGCAATTACAGGCACATTGTATCTCACTAATGAATGCAGCTCTCCCTGCTGTGAGAATGTTTGTGTGTTTTGGTAAATTAAGTTTTCTACATACAGTGTATATGCATGCTGAGCAATGTTGTCATGATAATTTTTTCTATGTCAACTTTGATTAGAAGATGTTTTACTCCAAAAAAAAAATGAAATCTGTGTCATGTCTGCTGGACAACAGTGATAATAACTTCATTGATTTAATTCCTATAGCAAACCAACATTCAACCACAAGTATCTCTTGTAATTTGATGAATGGATACTGGGTTCACATCCAGCGACATAGATACAGTGATCAAAAAAAGGAGCTGTGACAATTTCTTTTCTGTGAATGTATGCATGCTCCATTATACTGCTGATGTGATTGTACATGTGCAAGTAAGGCAATGTAGACGCATAATAATACCGAAAAAGCAATAATGCAGTTCACTTTTGTGCAGTTTGTCATGCTATAACCACTTTTATCTCTATCTTCTTTCAGAATAAAGTTGTCAATGTTGATGGTTCAAAAGTTAAACTTCAGGTAAGCAGTTGAAATTCTAATTTCTACATTAATATTCAAATTTCATGCTATCGTATTTTAAACCTGCATTTGTTTACCACATGAGCATAGGCATATACCCAAACCTGAATAATTTCATTACCCAAAGTTCATTAACTTGATAACTTGACAAAGATATATATTTTTATGTGTTGAAAACTTCATTTTGTTAAAAGCATATGAATATGGAATGATGCAATTTCATGTGCTAAACAGACAAAAATTTTCAATATATAGAACATCAGTGGTTTTGCAGTTGTGTAAATGTTTGATCAAATATATCCCTAACTCTGTGTGCTAACAGCAAACAGACTTGTACAGTTCAGTCTGTGACTCAGAGCATTTTAAAGTAATATTGAGTTCATCACACTGTGTAAAGGTGGGAGGGTCACGTTTTCCAACTTGTTATTAGACTTTTATTTTTCCATCTCGTTAGATCTGGGACACAGCAGGTCAAGAGAGGTTTCGAAGTGTAACACACGCCTACTACAGAGATGCCCATGCGCTGTTGCTCCTGTATGACGTCACTAATAGACAGTCCTTTGACAATATCAGGGTGAGTACCATGTCCAAGCCCACTCCTCCTACACAAAATCAGATGGTGCAAGATTTTAGTCCTGCCCACATACCGTGGTCTCGGTGTTCTCTTTCAGGAAAGACCTTGCAAGACTCAAATTTTTCATATCTTTGAATCTTCCTTGGAATAAACAAAACTGCAGTAGTCGTGATATGCAGTTTCACGTGGGAATGATGATACCGCACATGTATGAACATGTTGTGCTTCAATTTCCTCAGCTATGAACGCTTACCATTTTTCAAGCACAGCACTTCACACAGTCACTGGACAGTGACTACATCTCCTGAGCAGCAGCCCTCTGTCTTTGATCTAGGGATTCAGTGTGTCTTTACGTGATTGCAGAATGGCAACTCCTTTAAAATTGAATGGCTCCTTCAAAGTTCTGTTTATCATGTTTGAAATGACATCATCAGTAATAAGTTGTTGTCACTAGGGAAAGTACAAATCGTAAAAGGTGTTCTAGTTTTCCGTGTGAAGGCTGCATACATCACAGTAGCCTAACTGTGAATCATTCTCGAAAAAGGACATAAGATTTGCATTTCCATGTATATTTGGCATATTTACATTATATTTTCTGTTATAGTTTCAGTACTGTAATTAACAATAATAAATAACTGGTATCAATTACGAATGTCAGCTGAATAAATGATAAGTCATTGAACAGTGCTTAAGCAATATATTGGTGGATTTGAACAGGTTTCTGGCTATTCATTGTGTAAATTTTCATAAGTGATGAAATACCAAAGTCCGTTTCAGACTGTGTCACAGTGCTTCCAAAGAACATATGGACAGAGGCACATAAAAGCCTGGACAAATACAACCAAACTACTCCATCTACTGCAGGTACTTGTGGAGTACACTCATTCTGAACTCACATCATTTACATAACGTGAAAAGGCTCCAGTGATGTGGACTGGAGTGTTGTAGCATTTTTAGAAGTGTTGATATTAGAGCAAAAGATTCATTAATTATTCAAAAAACTCCTGTAGAAACTGTAGGGGTATGATCTCATGGGTGCTCAAGAAGGATTAATATTTTTGAGATTTCAGTCCCAGTTGGCAGAGAGGCCTACTTCAAGATAACACCCTCAGATTTTTGGCACCTGACAAAATCCCACTCTGCCCATCTGCTTAGGCATCTACAAATTAGAATCATATTTTATTGCATTCTGAAATTATGAGTTACGTACCTAGGCGCCGTACACGTTGAAATCCAAAGGCCAGGAGTTTAGAATGAGATATTTTACCCAGGAGGGAGTTGAAAGGAGACTGTGTAGAAGACATATGACAGGGATGCTCAGAAGATGACCTTGTCAACTTAAGTTCTTCTTTGTGATGTATTTGACATGTCAGATTAACCCTGATAATATGATACATTTTACTCTTTTGTCCCTCAGCGAATCAGTGTAACCCCGATAATATGATACATTGTACTCCTTTATCCCTTAGAGAATCAAGGTAACTCTGATAATATGATACATTTAACTCTTTGATCACTGAGAGAATCAGGGTGATATGAATACTACACCTGGTAAAAGGAACTGTAACACTGAACAGATACCACTGTGAGAAACTAGGAACTAAACCATGTTGAAGTATTTGTATATGGTTGTGGGATTTTTGATGATTTCACTCACCGGATATTCTCGGTATATCGGGATATGGACAAACCTTGTTGTTGTTGATTGAATGCAGGAATTTTAGAATAACCAGAGATGGAAATGATTGACTTCAGCGAGCATGGGATGCGGGAAATGATCAATTGGTGAATCGGGGGTAATAGGTCAAGGTTCAAAGCCATTCAGTCGTAAAAAAAAGATATCAAATCTAATATAGCTTGGATACTGCGATCAAAGCCATGGTTTGAAGGATTAGATAGCTATAAAGATGACAAGCCAAAAAGAATGAGAGAAATGCAGAATTCCCAAAGCTGTTTATGTATTCAGCGTGTTGAAGAGAAACAATGAAAGCCTAGGATGATGGCTGTGATGCATTGATGATGGAGATATGGAAGGGATTAAATATTATCCCGATAAGCTGAACAGACATGATATATGTGTGTAATCATAAATGTTTAATGTTACGTGTCTCAATATGGGACCCATCCTTCAACCTCATCATTTGTCATTCATTGTCATGAAATGTCCTCAAGATCTTGAAGGTCTTCTTCTGTTGTCCTTTGTAGTTAGTCAAGTAAGTCTTCCAGGGTCAATCTTCCTTTCCAAGTAGTGGCCTTTTATAACCCACTTGCTCAGTGTCACACGTTTTAAGATGACTAAAAGAGCAGATCTTCATAATAAATTTGCTATTCCCTTTTAATGGAAGCCTGATGCTACCTCAATAAAATTGTGCCTTTTTTGTGTCATAAACGTCAAAATACTAAAAGCAATGTGTTTCATATGTGACATACACCTCTAATTGAATAACCCCGACCTGATTGCCATAGCAACAGTGACCCTTCAGTGGAGTTAAGGAGTCACACGTATGGTAGTCGTCAAAACTGAATTTGTAATTTGCAATTAAAAAAAAAATTGGATCTTGGTCTGACAGGATGATGTTCTGGCGTGCTAATGCGGCGGTTCAATCGTCTGAGGAAACTGCCATCAAAGAGTCGTTGCCATGACCCAGCAGTGAACTCTTTTGTCTAGTCAGCAGAATATGTGTTAAATCCCAATTTTCCCTGTGCTCGTGCATGTTGTCATGCCAACCAGTCCCTGGGGAACCATCTGTTACATCGAGGGAAAGTAGACAGGTTTTGTAAATTATCAGCCTCTGATGGGGGCATTTATTATCAAGAGTGGATGAGTGAATGTGTTTTGCAATTCAACCAAAGATTTACAATATCAGGGTCCATGATCTTCCAAAAAAACTCTTGAGTCTGAGCAATCGCAAAAGTCATAAAAAAAGATAATATCTGTGTACACAGTTTCCTGAGCTGAGTAACTGGAGCCCTGGTAATGCCTTAATTTGCAATATAGGGAATAGTACACTCATGTTTCTGGCGCCAAACTTGTCATGGTTTCCATTGCGTATTACAGTTATGATCAATATGTACAGACTCATTTTGTAATTTTTTTTTCGCTGAAACACGTTTCGCTGGATCAAATCATCTCTGAACAAAAATTCTTCACCAAACTTGCAGATATATGCAGCTTTTGAGTCTTTCCCCTGTATGCGCATCGTTGTAATAGCTAGGCTTTGAGTGTCAATTCAAAATGAAATGGGTACCGTTTTTAATTGACATGTAAATCGATACACTGCTCAGTACAAATGGAATAAAAAATGACATTTTAAAGAACACAACAGATTTGTTTGCACGGCAATACAATACATCCCCTCGGGCTCTCCGTGCATTCTGTCCATTTGGACAAGTAATAACATGCTGAGGAAATTAAGCTAATCCAGTTTTGATTTAAATAAACGTTACAAAAATGTAATCCTTTTTATACAGTGTATAAAACACATGTTTAGTAATTATTGGTTGAAAGCAATTTCAATAGTCGCTGACAATGCACTATTTATGGACTTAGATTCAACGTAAATCATCATGTTATGTAGTGTTATGCAGTGTTTACATGCCCAAGAGTTCGACAATTCATGGATTCTATGGTCAGTCCGTTACGAAAATTTCAGGTAGTTGTTGCCTAGAAATGAAAAGACTTAAATTTTAAACTTTTTGCCCAAACTTTCCTCACGGAAACTTTAAACCATTCTCTTACAAAAGCAAGAATAAAAATCAGGGGTCACCGTGCAAAATTTGGTACTGGAGAAACAAATTACCCAACATTTATTGATATTTGAAATTCAAAATGGCTGCCATCCCTGTGTGGACTGTATGGGGAACTACACAATTTTTGATTTTCACAAAAATAAGTTAGTGAAAACTTTATTTATTTATTGAGCTTCAAAATGAGTAGACCAAAAATGTTATGTTGTGTTTAAGACTTACGGTAACCTGTTCACTCCCAATTTTCTTGGACAACTAATAACATGATGAGGAAATTTTTTCTCTAGTACTAAATTTTGCATGGTGGCCCCTGATTTTTATTCTTGATTTTGAAAGGGGATGATTTCAAGTTTTCTTTAGGAAAGTTTGGGCAAAAGTTTAAAGTTTAACCCTTTCACCACCACCACTACAAGCAGTAGACCAAAAATGTATTGTAAAAGTTTGAGAGTCCGTATAGCTGCATATATCCTCAAAGTAACATTAGTTTTGACAGATTTTTCAAACATTTTATATTCCTATTATAATACGGATGGAAAATATTTGACCTCGCAGGAACGCTTGATGGTGTAAAATTGATACAAGACTGATGGTGGTTTTTTTTTCAAATATATACTTTCCTATTCAGTTTCCCAGACAATTTCTGACAAGTTTTGAAGATCGAAATTTGAAAGTTAGCTACAGGCACTCCATTTAGTCTGGAGGTTTAGCATGGCATAGTCTGGTAGTTGTGTGTGGCTTTCTTCTCATGGACTCCCTAAATTGTATTAGTCACAATGTTAACACACTTTCAGAGTACTGGGTCTTGTTTCAAATTGGAAATAGACAAAATGTTAGATCCTTAGAGTCGTACCTAGAAACTCTCCGGTATTTGTTCACAATTTAGCAGTATCCATATCTATCAAATATTTGCAGTTGACATTAAATTAAGATATGTCAAGAGTTAAAAAGACGACAGTGCAACTTAAAAAGTAATGATATTTACAATTTCAAAGGTTTTCTCTTGTAATGGGGTTGTGCATAAAACAGAAGGTAGGTGACCTCATTTTGGTTGCAAATAGTTCCCCCTCCATAGCGGGCAGGAAGAAATTTTAATGGCGCATTTATATTAGCTTTACGTCTATGGCAATTGTCACATGAGCACCTCTGGGCATCTTTCGTTCAAACTGCCTGTCAATCAGTGTGGTTATGTTTTTATGCTCTCTTGGAACGGGAATACCCAGTGTGAACAGATGTATTGCTTTGTGTCGTTGTACAGGTTCTGTTTATTTTTTAAATCATTCCAGTTACATATCTGAAAATAATCGGTTTCAACTGTACAGTGTAAAGACAAAGATTTGAGATGGAGTTGAGTTTAGTAAAATATTGTATACAAGTGAAATTTGTTACGATTTTTTTTTAGCCAGATAAAACTGAATTGAAGTCAGTGATTTGCCTTCTAAACTGGTAGATGTGTGAAAAGCAGTCAAATGTAGTAATATCTCAGTTCATATATATAAAACAAATTCAAGTATGAAAATATGAAAATATCTACATGGCTTTGATATGCATGCATTGATGTAAGTGCACAGTTAACCCTTCAGTATCAAACATGTTTTAACAGTCATTTTTCTGGCCTTTGTGAGCTCTTACGCTGAATGAATTAGCATGTAATGGAAAGGAGAGATATGCCAAGAAAAGATGGTGCCTTAACCAGGTTAAGGAAAGAAAGACGCGTAGCTACTCCACTCTCCTGATATTTACTTTGTACACACTGGCTTTTCAGCCGTACGTGACTTTTTGTGCTATATTCCAAATTGGTTAATGAAATAATTGATCCTTGAGTGAATGCCAACAAGGCCAATTCAAGTGGCTAGGAGTCTTTTTATTTTGAAAGAGGAAAAACGTCATTTGCCTCGTCTGATTTATGTTGTCGTGGTGATTTCGTGAAATTTGCATTTTGTTTGTGAGGAACATATTCTCAAATGTGTGTGAATAATTCAGTGACTTGTCACTTTGAGTATGCTTTTAAAAATCTTTGACTATGCCCCCAGGCATTTCATAGGTTACTTGTCCCTTTCTAGATGGATTTGTTTTATTCAAATATTTCCATGATGAGATACGTGAAGTAACTGCTGTACAGAAGTCAGATATTTGATAAGCTTTCGGATACAAATATCATGGGTAAACAATTTCTAGCTTTGATGTGTGTAGTTTATACTTTAATCATTTCAAATTTTTCAATGAAAAAATTTGGAACATCATGCTTGAAAACTTTTTAAATACCATCTTGCTTTCTGTATCATAGTTTGTAGACTGCAGTATTACTAAGAACCAAGTGATCTGATCAAGTTGTGCATTCTTGATATTCTCTGCTGTGAAGATTTTCAAATGTAAGATAGAAATCTTGACCATATAACCGTTAAATTTTAATTTGTAACTCTGGAAAGGAGGGTTATGGAGGATGTCACCAATGAGTTGGTGCATAACTCATGAATATTTATCATGGAATGTGGCTTCTGAGAGTCTTTCGAGTAGACCGGCCCAAGTCTATTGGCTCTTCTCGGGTACTTGTATGTGCAGCAATTACTAGCTTGCCAAGCCAATGCATTCACACCAGACAGTCTACCAAAGTGTATTGCTTCAGTTTTATGATCACTTCACAACTATTAAAACGCAACAGTCTGCTGAAGTTTGTTCCTTCAGTTTCCTCAGTTTTGATATTTATATGCCCACATACTTGGGGCAGATCTGTCTGTTGAGTTGCCCTTCTGTTAAAATGGTAACACAGTTCTTTGCAAAACCTGTGCACCGCATATGATATTTCACAAGTGCTGAATGAAGTTGATGTATCTACAATAGGACTGCTGAAGTCGCAGTTTCCAGTACTTTGAACCAATCAAGTAAACCAGAAAAAAATGGCTTACGATTAAAATACTGTGCATTTTTTGTGCCTCATTTTCGCTGTATTGCTGTATGAGGGCTTTGTGTTCAATAAATGTCAACAGTTATTTATATTTACAATTGTAATTTTGTAGAGTTGCTTTGTCATTACAGAGCTTTTTAAAAAATCATCTTTCCTTCTCCAAAATATTCAATACAATATTTGCAAAAAAACCCAGAACTTTGCTGTTTCTTTTTATCCATATAGGTATAAAGCAAATCCACTTTGAAACAACAGACCAATTTTGAACAACATGATAAAGTCCTATATAGCCCAAAGTAAAAATGATCTGCCTGACAACCTCGAAATTTTCTGATTTCATTGCAATAATCTTGTATACTGCTTATTTTACATCATGTATTTTTCCTTTGGACAGCACAGAAAGCAACAATAACATTTGAACTTCTTATGCACACAGTTCAGCTTTGCGTACCGGCGTAAACAAGGCCCTGTGCAAATTTCAAAGGGTTGTGTTAACAAATATGCTGTGTCACGGTGTCCAAACAGATTGGTGGGAAAGAAACTTTCATGGTAACTATTTACCCTTTACTGTGACACGTAGCCTTTGTAGCTGAGGCATTGGTCTGATCTTTTCATGTTTTGACGGCTTGTGTGCTTTTGACGACTATGCTGTAACAGAAGTATATACTGAAGTCTTTTGTGCTTCTATAAAGAAAATGTATTTGATTATAAACACTGAATGTTTAAATATACCAACAAAATGTAACACTGGACTGCTACCCACCACCAAGATGCCATTTAAAACAGGATTTGTTGGCAGGGTTTTGGAAACCAAACACCTGTTTGCAGATGACAAAGTATGCAGTGATTAATGAGCATGCCGATTTCAGACGTAGTATTTGCTATAACACTGAAAGTATGCCAAGACAAACTAGTGCCAAGCATGTGAGTGCATGTTAAAGAAGTAGCCAGTTACTTTGGTTATGCTGGACCACAAAAACAAGCCAGAATCAGCTTCTAAAAGTTTTACAAATTTCTTTATATTTTGACGAAAAGTTGCACAATGCTCCACCAATCCCTGTCTCCCCACTCCCAGCACCTCCCTACATCCCTCACAAAAAAGTCTTAAAAGTCTACAAAAGCCTACCATAGGGTTAGTGGAACTTGAAAGAGGAATTTCAAAGACATGGAAGGAGTAATACAATTCAACCCTTTGAGCACCGTAATTTTCCCCCTAAAATATCAGGGCAACATTTTACCAATTTGTATGAATTTTTTTGTAATTTTTTCTATGATTTTGGACTAAATGGACGTAAATTTTCATGGGCTACACTTTTTGACCAAAATTGGTGGAAAAAGCAGAAAAATTTGTCCACATCTCACTGAAAGAAATTGTTGGTGTTATATTGTGCAAAGGCAACAAAAATCGACTTTGGCACTCAAAGGGTTAATGTTGTTCACATATGCAACGTGTATGTACCCTCCCTCCTGAAACCTATCATCCTTTGGATAACTCTCACTCAGTTAAATGTGGTTGGTTGGATTTACTTTTGCAGACACAGAACCCTGGCATGAGATGTAAGGTATCTACCAGGGTTTATAACTTTGAGCCTGACACCAGTCTGTCTCTGTGTTTAATTTCGAACACATCACAATCCCAACAGAAATATGGTGTGAATTCCCCCTCCCCCCTGAGATTTAATAAATCATCTTGTTTGAATAACCACTTCCTCTTGATGTTAACATTTAGTTAATTTGCCCTCTGCCTAGATTGAATCTTCCATGAGAAAAAAGTTGTAAATTGTGCCAACTTCAGGGGAAAAAAGGTGATAACAGTCACCACTGACTAAAATAAATCTGAAATCCGAAGCTTAAAAGTATTGACGCAATTCAACAACTAATTAAGAAATTCCTCTTTGTGAGTAAAACTCTGAGCTAAACTTTAATCTGCTTGAAATCTTGATTTATTTATCCCTGTCAGAGGGAATCTTCACTGCCTTATCGGTTTTTTCCCCGAGTAAGTGCAGTAGTGCTGTTTGATGTTCATCCCTCTTTATTGCTGGTTCAATTATCGTGCTCCATCAGGCCAGGTACCAAGTTTGATAAGTAAACTGACCTTTGACCCTCAGTGACACGTTACTAGGCAGACTGACTGTAGTGCTTGTGTGGAATGAGAAATGTTGTCCCCGCTTTCTTTTTTAAGAATAGGCATTCCTTCGACAGAGATTAAGGAATTACAGATCTGTGCTGTGTTCCTGCTAAAAGACATGGAATATTCCAAGTTTTTCATAAATAATGTGTGTTCTCTCGGTGAATTATATGCTAAATGATAAAATTGTATTTGTGGGTGTGCTCAGAATATTCTCATAAATGCACAAAATTTAAAAAAAAAGAGTAAAATTAAAACAATGTGATGAACAAAAATCAAGTGGCTTCATCCTACGAGATAAATGTAGCTAACATTAGTTGTCGGTGTCAACCTTTGTATCCTGATTTCCGTGTGGCAAAGTCCATCTTCTCCGGTGTAGACATAGGGAATAAAAAGAATAATTGGCAGTGACACAGTATTTGAGTCAGATGACATGCATCCCTTCCTTGTAATGTCATAGTAAGACATTAACTTGGATTGGTAGTAATCCCACAGCCCCTTGGGTCATGGAGATCAAATCAAAGTGTTGTTCCTTGGACTTTCTTGGAAAAAAACCAAGAAGCAGCAGGCAAAATTGTTAGTTATTATTTTATAATCCACCTAAAATTGCACCAATTTGTATGATATTGAATGTGTAGTGATGTTAGAGAAAAAGGTTCATCGGAACTGTGACCATGTGATTTTCTTGTTTACAAACAATTTATTTCATACACAATCAGATGGGTCATGTCAACATAGCTGCAACAGTTATAATAACGATTGATGTACATTGTGTAAAACATTGTAACTTCCATCAGTTGCCAACGTAAATTGGATACAGTGTTTACATTGGTGGTATGGGTCCCATACGATCTTTGAGCGTAGTTCTGATGACCCCTCTCTTCAAGTGTTTATCACAGGAAAGATAGAAACCCTGAATATTGCATACAATAAATGTATTTGATTGTGTATTGAAATATCCAGATCGCAAAGTGATGTGAGCACCAACAGAAATGATAATACCAAAGATTTGATTTGGGACATTTTAAAGCATTTTCAAAAATATTCCAAAATTAGCAAGAGAAAAAACGATTCTCAGGAACAGTTGTTCAGTTATTAGTTGCCATGTGACTTTTCTGCCTCAAAGAATTTATGTACTAGCAATAATGGCAATTTTTTATTTTAAGATGTTTTTTCAGGACCACAAAAGACAATTACATCACTTAATGGGTGATGACACATAATTCAAGGCAAAATTTTAACTCTTTGAACATTAAAGTCAATTTTTGTAGCCTTTATAAAATATGCCCCAGTAAATTTTTTTTCAGATTTTTGCCAAAATTTTGATAAAAACTGTAGCTAACCAAATACAATGTCCATTTTGTCCAAAATTATTGAAAAAATTACAGAAAAATTTCATATAAATTAGTTAAATCCTGCATGAAAATTTTGGTGCAAAAAATTACCATACTCAAAGGGTTAACCAATATTCCCTGGAGTCTTTTTTTTCTGTCATTTTTACATCATTCTGATTTGAAATGATGAAGGAACAGCAATCATTTATCACGTCAGGACAATGGTAACCCGTGAACTACCTACCATTTGCCACCACTACTAGGGAAGACGTTTTGTAATGACCCTGAGATTCTATCCATTACAACAATTTGCAAGAGAGATCTGATACAGAGATAAAAATCTGTTACAATCATACGTTTGTATATTCCTTCCTGTTTTTTTTACAACAGCCTGTTATTAGTATTTCATAATAATTCAGATGGATTAACAAATTCTATATACCAGCATGTCTGACATGTTTGTTTCGTGGAACACATTGCATACTCAGTCAGGGATGTTGTTGGTTTCACTGTGAAATGTACGCCATCTGTTGTATGCGTGTGGGCGGATTGTATGCCTTAACACTTAGCACTCATGAACCCAGTGTGTGCACTTTTGACGCCCGATGACCTCAGTAGTTCAGGTTCATGACCGTACACCGGATTATGCAATGGAAAAAACTGCCAACTGTTTCCTTTAGATTTGTAGGTATAATGGAAAGCTACACTTACGAGGTGAATGTTATAACTCAAACAGGTGTTCTTAAATTTACGGGTATTGAGTACTTACACTTTAGGGTCAGGTGGGGAGGTCACGTCTCAAGTAGTCACTATTGCAATGTCATGCCTTCGTCATCAATATTTAACAATGCCTTGCCACGTTTCAAACCAAACATTCCTCCGTGGAAAAGCAGCTGAGGATAATAAATTATACTTGTTAGGGCAGTGGACAGTGTACAATTTTGTGTGATTACAGAGAAAAAGGACATGTTTCAATGTGAACAGTTTTTGTACATTAATACAGGCAATTCATTATTTTCCTTTACTCACATATTACAGTACATGAAGAAACACAATATGGTTTGCAGTTTTGATAATACTGTTAAATATTGGTGATGAAATAAGCTGAAAGGCAGAAAAATTATCATTTGGAAATGTCTTCAAATGTATGGTTTTGTTGTTTTTGTTCAAGTCATTCACGAATTCTGATGAAATTATCTAAATGTCACAGAAGGTAAATTGTTCATGCTGAGGTTTTGCCGAGTTAGTTCCTGGGTGAGGTGGTGACAGAGTATACTCTAGAGGGCGCCATCACACGGCTGATATTTTTGGTCCTTCGGTGATCCATCAATCCACATATATATCCAACAAATGTGCAATTTCGCTGTGTGGGTGGTATTATCTGGCTGTACATGCAAAAAGCAGCTTTTTGGTCATTGCTTCACTGGTTTACTGTCATGCCTGCTAAAATGCATTTCAGTGTTTAGCATGTCAGAGTGAATGGACATGCCTGTGGTTTATCAATGTCACAGGAAGCGATGCAATGCAAGTCCTGAACAATGGGATGTGCTGCCACCCTCTTGTCCTTTCTCTTTTTTCCCCTCTAAATCTTTAGAAAGATTTTGCGATTGCCTTACACATATTCCCTGATAAATTCAAGGATTAGATTTTGGATACTTGCCGGATAAGAAAAAAATCGGATCAAATGAAATGGAAGAGTACTGATACTGTTGGAAGTGTGGGGGTTTCTGTATCAGGATGGATAAGTAGAGTGAGAAGATGTGAATGCCGATAGTCAGTTGACTATATAGCGGCCGATACAGCTGCAGATAGCAAAACCAGCCGTACTTGATTTCACCTTTCATGCTTTATGTGCACCAAAGCGGGAGATAAGGGTCAATGGAGATATTTATGCTGGTAGCTGCCCGTCCGTGTGGTTTCATAACAATGTACAAATTCCAAAAGTCTGACTAATTTGAAAACAGGAAAAAAATAAATCAAGTATAAATAGGAACGGCAAAGAAGAGGCATTTTTTAAACCATCGCAGAAAAAAATCTGTATGTTTGAAGCATGGTGTAATGATGTTCATTTTAATATACATATGCAAAGTATATTAATGGTTGTACCTTAGGTATGCAAATCTTATGCTAATGACTCATCATAAATGATAGAGAATATTCATGTTCCTCAACTGTGCACTATGATGGAATAGGGACAAAAAAAGGTTACCTCATCAAACTCACCCTGCAAACCGGTAGTCTTGATGGCACACTGCTGTATGTGAAATCTCACTAAAACCCCAGTTCTCGATATTTTTAAAATCACAAAGTTGACAAGTAAGCTTTTTGCACTCCAGTGGCATAACACCAGCTAGGCGTTTTTCTAAAGTCAGGGAACTTTTAAATTTACCAACCTTTCAAAATGACGGCTTTTTTTAATGTTTACCTCCTTTTTATTTTAATAAAAACCCTCGATAAGCTTAACCTACTCGACATCTGCAGTGAACTTAGAAATTTTCTTTAACATTGACTTCTGCATGATTATCAAGTGACAAGTGCTTCTGTCATGATCATTTCTGGGAATAGCCACTGAAGCACTCTCAACTCTTGCTTTTTCATGCATCATGTGATCTATCTCCATGGAGACCTGTCCAAAAGTGGCGTACTTGTCATGATTCACAATGTGGAAAAAAAGGACAAGTTGTTAATGAGAGAGGAACGATATGTATTTTTGGTCTGAGGAGATGTGAAGCGCATTATTCTTGAAATAACTAGGTCAGGTATTGAGTACTTAAGTCTATATTGCCACTACTTATTTCATTTTGCTCAATTACAGGGTGGTACAGGGAAAAAAATGAACAACACAAATTTTCCTAATAGTAATGCAGGGTATTTGGCCAACTTAAACTGTATTTCATTTCAACATCGATGATAAGGGTGACGTTCCATACCCAGAAGGGTACCCTAAAACAGATCATCACAACTAGAATGATTTGTCCCATTACTCTCCAGGTGTGCAAGAAACAAAATGCAAAATACTCCCTTCTTGTATATTAGTAATATGTAAACTGATGTTGACCTTGATGTCAGTTACACTAACATCTCCTTGTGTCATCACCTGGCATAGCTGTCGATGAAATGTTGCTTGAAAGTGTTTCACAGCAGATGTTTTAGATACAGTGATAAAAAAAAATTGACTCTTTGCATTGCACTGGATCTGTGCCAGTTGTCCAACATGCAGAGTATTATTGAAAGTAGCCAATGCCGATGACATGCTGATTTTTTTTGTAGTTAACTGAGCATGAGAATAAATACAGGGGCTGATGGAGTTTCAGAGGAATCCATAGTGTTACATTTTACAGCATGTAGCTGGCTTTGGGATCCTGTTGATATCAAGTACTAGTATGACTGTCATGGTATAATTTTGAAAAAAAAAAAAAAAAAAAAAAAAAAAAAAAATGGCATTCATCATACATGATATTGTCACATCTCAATCACTGAGTCCAAATTTTACCACTTCAGAGCAGCTTGTCTTTATGGATATTGTCACATCTCAATCACTGAGTCCAAATTTTACCACTTCAGAGCAGCTTGTCTTTATGGTATAAAAATTGTACAGATCATTTTGTCAAAAATCAAAAAATGATATGTGGCATATTGTATTCGTTTTCCATATTTCTTGTAGCTGGTTGTCTGTACACTGACATACCAAGATGTCTTGTCTGTCTGAAGGTGTACCTATCACACATCACTAAACTCCACTCTCATTTATGAATTGACATATTCCCATAAATAGTTCCAGCCTACACTGTACCTTTTAACATTTTGCATGTCAATTTTGACAAACAAATAACATCAAATTATATCCTCTGTGCCTTGTCACATTTTAATTTTTAACTCATCAGTACTGATTATCTTTGGTTTATAAAACATATTTTTTCGTGTATGCCATCTTAATTGGTAGAATCCCTTCAGGATTTCAGTTTTATGGCTTTTTTCCCCTGTCCTCTTTCATATTTCAATTTAGTAATTAGTAAAATCAGATCACATATTGTCCAGTGTATCATATTGATTTCACATTCACAGTCATATAATTCTTATCATTTTGATTGACTTCAAAAGCTAATCTAATCAATTATTAATCGTGATTTTAGGTTTAATAAAAATGACTATAAAAAAAAATCCAGGTCAGTATCTAAGCTGCCAGTAGGATAGCATTGCCATATTTCGAGGCAGTGTTCATAAAATACTGAATTACATATATGTATGATAGTTTGTGGCCTGGCGGCATTTTCTTGAGTACGGAAAATGATCTTTAGATTAAAGAAATTAGGGGAAAAGACGGCCAAGAGAGATGATGGCGGATGTGGGCAACCAATCACATTAGCTCATTATTCTTTCATGTTACTGAAGTCACATTTTACTGCAGGTCGTTTCAGGTCACCTAGCAATGAAATATGCATGTGTTTATTGCAGTAGTGGGGATAATAGAAAGTCTGTGATGTTGGTGCAAGCATACAAAATGCATAGCCAGACTGGCTCCACATGTATTAAATTATCTGGCGTATTACCATTAATAGGTGTGACAAGCATCTTTACTTAATACACTATCTTAATGATCAAATGGAATCTGGCGACCGTGTGTCATAATTTGACATATATCTCTTTCATATCCATGAATTCGTTGAATTCTGAGACTGTACGTTTTTTTTGCTTTGTACATGTATGTCACAGGAGGGTGTAGTGATTCATATGGCTTTGAGCTTCTGTTATTGCTGTCTTGCATTTTCTAATGACCAGAGCATTGTGCCTCTTTCTGGAATATAGCTTGGATTAAGGAAAAAAATCTGTATACATGTAAGTTCTGTTTCATTGAATATTAACTATGTGATGTCACTGATATAGCTGAGCCAATTGAGAGAGGAGTTCATATTTGCCTGTCAATTTGCACCGGTAGAGAATTGAACATCTCAACAATCTCATCGCTCAGTGGTGATGTGATGGAGCAATTTGATCTTTAACCCTTGCAAATGTGAATCTCTAGCCTGTGTAAACTCTTACCAAAATTTCTGATCGAGTCAGATTTCAAAACTTTTGCTGAAAAGTACAATGAACCAAGCAATATGTCCTACAAATGTGAAGTGCTTGAGGTTCATGCATCATTAGTGGCCCAAGCAACCTACCAGTATGACCTTTATTTCACATCCCTGCATACATGTATTTAAGGTATTATGTGCCTCGAAAGTGAAAGACTTAAACTTTTGCTCAAACTTTCCTTAAGGAATCTTTCAACCATTCACTTTCAAAATCAAGAATAAAAATCGGCGGTCACCGTGCAAATTTTGGTACTAGAGAAACAAATAACTCAAGATTTACCGGTATTTGAATTCAAAATGGCCGCCATCCCTGTGTTAACTCTATGGAGAAAAATAAAATTTTCGGATTTCGAAAAAATTAAGCAGGTGAAAGGTTTTCTTACCAAGAGCTTTAAAGTGAACCCCCACAAGTGGTATATCAGAAAAGAATTGAAAAAGTTTGAGAGTCCAAATATCTGTCCCCGAGGCACGTTCTACCTTAACTTGTTAAGATCTGGTACAAGGACTAATATTGCACACAAATATGAAACACAAGGTTCTTCTCCCTTTTTGAACCAATGTCAAATGGCCTTTCCTTTGCCAACCTGCTTTGGCCCCGACATTGCTGCTTGCAGCTGTATTTTTACTCCAAGCTGACTCCTACTTTGAATTTGAACCCTGCCAAGAATGAAAACAGGATGAAGGAAACCATCAAAGAAGACTTAGATGAAGGGAAAGCCATTCACATTGAGATCACATTGGATTTTACTGTTGCATGTATATGGTCTGTACTTTTGTCAGTTTCTTCCGAACCAGAATAAGTCGACATTTAAATCAAAGATTGATAACAAAAAAAATTAACAACAAGTGTTAGATTTCAGTCCAGTATGTCATCTTTAGTGGAAACAGTGAAATAAATATTTATTTCACATGAAGCAAAACAAATCAAAATATTGACATGAGAGGACCACTTGGTGCCTTCAATCCATGCAACCCCATTTCCCTGTAATTTAAGGGATCTTTCAATTATTATTAGGGGGCTGGGCAGTAGGAAATCATATGTGGTCCATCATGTAAAATGTGACCTGCTCCCAAAGCAAAGGGTAGGTTTAGGGAAAAATCCCCCCACCAAATTTCTCTGGTTCACCCCTTCATAATAAGTGGAAGCACCTTAGCCTTCTCCATCCCCTCTACCCAGCCCTTGAAAAGTTGTGGAAATACACTGAAATAAAGCAGTGAAAGAGGTCTAGGAAAACACCAAAGTGTAATCATCTGCTGTAAAATAACATTGAGCATTGATATTAAATGCTCTGAGCAGTGTCACAGCATTGACATATTTCCTCTTCCATGCTGCCTTCCAGTCATCTATGCATGCATCTGTACCTCGTCGGAAATTTCCAGTGACCAATACCAGACTCATTAATTTTTGTGCGCAATATTCAACCCATAAAATTTGATGCTTGGCCGATAAAACTTAACATGGTGGCTTCAGAGTTAATTTCCCCAGGCGTTGTGAGCAGTCCGAGGCTTGTGCAGGAAAACTGTGGAATTTTATTACTTTGCTCTGTCTCACCTGCTACCTACAGCATCGGTGCCCTCGGTGTTCAGAAGGAAACAGTAACTCTAAATCAGACCACCATTTAATGATGTCAGTTTATGGACTGACAAGATTGGTTGTGGATATTTTCATTGCTAGGGAAACATATGCATTATTCTCAATTTTATGACATGGTTTCTTAAAAGCGGCTATATGTGTAAAGGGATATGTTTTGATTGATACAGCAATTGAACCGGATTTTAATCACCAATAGTTCATCACAACACATGCATTAGACATTTATTTGACGTGTATGATAAATGTGTCTATTGGGGCAGTAATCTGTTTTGAAGGTTGAATTTTATAGAATAAATTTATTGTTTTTCACAAGATGGAAGGGAAGACATATACGCTATGTTGGTCAGATGGGAAGTCAAGAAAGAATCGTAAATCTTGGTATATTATGTCGTGTGTGACACTGTCTCTGATTTTTACGATTTGAATAGTAAAAAAGTAATGAATCTGTTGTGAAAATGATGAATCTACATATTATATATTATCTGAGATGACCATTGATTGCCGATGTTCTGAACAAATGACCATGTTACCTGTTCTACTCAGTGATTTACTGGTCTGCCACGATGTTCCTCAAATGCTCTAATACATTGATGTGTATTCTATAACTGATATATTAAAAAAAACCCAAATTTTCATTGGTCGTATTTTGTGTGTCCACTGCAATTTGGACCTATTTAACACTATATATTGCCTCACTTGTAGTGGATGTTTCAACTGCTGCATAATTATGTACCAGTTTATTTCAATTTGCAAGTTGACCAAAATATTATGACAGAACCCCATGGCCTGTGAGTGCAAGCGCGCCGTACTAGGGGTATTTGCACGAGTGCTGCGGTGTATTCGGCGGCAGTCGCGAGTGAAAGGACAGCCGAATTCACCGCAGCACGAGTGCAAATACCGCTAGTACGGTGCGCTTGCACTCACAGGCCATGGGGTTCTGTTATTATTACATATGTTCTATCTTTTATTTGCATCATTTATCGAGAGAATCGACGATTAGTCGTGCGTACTACTTGTCTGTCAAAGCTTCAGGGCGACCTTGCGGAGTTATATAACATTGACATACTGTAATGAGGCATCGAATCAGATTTCACTTTTCATTGGTCAACGCCGCCACACCCTCCATTTTGATTGGCTAAACTATTGTTTACTTGTTTATCACGGATGACGTAAGAGGAACGTCGGAGGGCTTGAACTCTGCTTGCGATCGCTCGCACATACGTACGTAGCAACATGCCATAGATAGCCAAACGAAGAGAACTTTGAACGTGGAACGCTTTTGATTTTTTCACATTTTGAGCTTGAAATTCTTCTAAATGATCGATACAAATAACAGTTCGCAGATTTTTATGGGAAATTTAAAAGTAAGATACGGCAAACGTAACTTGTCGAACGATCAAATTTCAGTGTTCACCGCGCCGTGGCACGTCCCGGGCGGGGGCACGTCACACAAGCGCTTACTCAGTCTCTGCATGGTCTCTGTTATCAATAGCGTGTAGGACACACAAGCACAGAATAAACTGCATGCAAAAGTGACTTTTTATTGTAAACAGGGAATATCTGGTGGGCAAACTACTGGCAAAAACGTCTCTGAAAATGTTAACTGTTTAACTGGCTCCGCTGCGCCCGCAGTTACGTGTGTTTCGATGTATAATGGTCGCCGTGGTACGGCGGCCACCGTGTATCTATGGAGCTAGAAACGGACGTCGCCCGTTGTCAATGTTTTTGCTTCGCTGACAAACAAACTGCTCTTCCGGATAATAAAAATCATCATCATCACACTATAATAAGTACATGCAATTTTCTTTGTCGTAGTTTTTAATCGGTAATGTCATGCATTTTACTATAACAAGCATCGAACCAAAGTGAAACGAAATCTTGTAGATGACATTTTTTGTGTTTACAGACATAAATAATTCCGGGTCAAAAGTGGTAAATACTCATTAACATAAAGGAATGGCATAATGTTTTCGGTATTGCACTGCAGTGCAAATACCGGTAGTACGCGCACGCTTCGATGCAAGTAAACTGTGGTACATATGTAATAATACCAGTAACCAATTTAGCAATGTTTTGAGTGTCCTTGAATCTCTCAACAGAAAATAATCATTCGCAAATTTATCTGAAAAGAATAAAAAAATTACAGGCAATTTGCACGTTATTTTTGTGAAAAAGTCACTTCTCATGAAAAATTTTCAGCGAGTGAGTCAGAGTTCTGTAGTTGTGTTCTTCTGTAACCTTTGACCCCTGATCTTTGACCTTCACCTCATTGGCTGTGTGTGGTGGTCCAATCCTATCAAAGGAAAATGAGCAGGTATTAGAGAATGAAACGTAGTCAATGGCGTGTTTCAGTTTTATCACTTGGATCATGATTCAAGTCAACACTGGGTTTGAATTTCCAAGATGTCAAAACGTAACCATCTGATTGTCATTCAAGGCATACCGATATGAAATGCCCCAGGAGAGTTCACATTGAGGGCTGATGAATTACTGTGTGCAAAGCTCCACAGAGTTCAGATTAGTGTACTCTGTACGTATTTCAATGTGTGTGTGTGTTTTCATCCCTGATAAGGAGATGAGAACCTGGTAATGAATCTGAGTACTCAAGTGTTTTGTGACTTTTATTGACCACTTTGATCCATTTCAAGTGTAAATATATAAGAAATTAGGATGTTTTTCATTTGAATCGTCCTGACTTCATACTATCATTGATGCTGCTTATTCGAGTGTCTCTGATACTTTTGATGAATGGTAAACAGCAACTCTGTTCAAAAGAGCAATGAGATTTTTTTGCGTATTTTTCATACGTTGATGCATTTTCCGTTGAGTCACCTGATTGAACTGAGAATTATTTTTATCAACGGCAAATTATGTTCCAAATCAGACATGAAAGATTGATAAATGCCAAACACAAACTGTCATTGCTTTAGGAAATGTATATAGAAGGACCTTTATTATGATGAGCTAGAATAAAAACCAGAATAATGCTGTTAATGCCTATCTGAGGAATTTTCAGGACATTTTTCCTTCCCTTCCAACATATTACGGGGTATGCACACATTGTGGATTGTGCATTTTAACCTGGTCACCCCTATTCACCTGTAAATGGGTCCACAATCACCATTGATAACAATTTCTTTGGGCTAAACCATAGTGGTCAAAGGGTTAAAGAAGGAACAAAAATGCTGCAAAAGATTTGTCTAAAATCTTTCAGTGTCAAGCACGATGATTCAAGAATGTTTTTATTATAATACTGCGTTTGCTCTGTGAAGTGGTGATGTTGAATGCAGCGACAGATAACTCCTATATTTTCTGAAGTATGGTCACCATGAAAATGTTTCTGATGCGTACGCTTCGATTATAAATTTCTCAGTGGGACACTGAAAATATGTACATGCTTGGAATCTGAATCATTGGATGTCCATGAACCAGAAATGTTAGTTGAGATGAATGATTGCGATGAAGAAAGCCTATAACCACTATAAATATGAGTGTTCTGTCCTGGTCTGGCTTTTTGATCTCATCTGTTTTGCCATATAATTGATTTATCCCCCCCCCCCCTCAACTGTTATACAGTTAGTCCTCAGTCCCTCCAGCACGGCTTCAATTGGCTTTCCAAATCCAGTCCTTAGAGCAACTCTTCCTCAAAGTATGTACAGGCACATGAAGTGGGCCGACGCTTGACCAACTCAGATGATGGATGTTATGTAGTACATGGGTACCAGTGGATTTTACTGAGTATAAACTGATATTTGTTTAATGATATCGCATCTCTATCTGATACTTGTAGCAGACACTATTGTAGAGCCAGTTTAGTACGCCCTTGCAAATATACTTAATGTAATTGTATAGAGCATAACAATTATAACTGATACCCTATCAGCGAAATATGCACAAACGTTAATATTTGCAATTTTCATACGCTGGTAGATTTGAGTGTGCTGGGCTGCAGCTAGGCTGTGAGCCATATACTGGTGATGTACTGTGCCCCTCATAATTTGATACCTGATGATGTCACAGTGTACACTGTACGTATTTGTACAGTGCTGGATGGTGGGCTATAAACAAAAGTACCCCATGACATTTTGCCCAGAGTGCAAGGTGGGAGAGATTGACAAAGGTGTGGAAGACTTCCTGTGTAAAAAGAGAATACGTGGGAGATTTCCTGTAGAAAATAGACATGACTTTTGCAAGTGCAGAGAGGGGGCAGAAAGCAAAGACTGATAACTCCAGGGACCCCACCCACTCTCATCGTACTCCGCTTTGGTGATTTGATTCATCAATCATGCATTCCTAATGACATTGGAAATGAAATATCTGGTCAACAGAGCATGTCGGCGGATTTTGAAATATAACGATATTGACAAGGCTTCACTGCGGGCACACTGTAAACATGATCTGTTGATTCGACCAAACCGGTGTCTTTTAATAACTGTATAAACTGTGCTGGTGTAGAAAGCAGATTGTATTCGCAGCAGTCCAAGGAACATGACAAAATGCCAAAATGAACACAACATAGCTGTCATCAACCTTCCTACCCCCAACCCCCTTTCCACAAATCACCATTGATAACAATGTGTTCGGGCCAAACCAAGTTGTTGGAATTTAGGGTTAACCTGTAACTGTGCTCTGAACACCACATTTCATGGTATATTGTGAATGACTCTGGTTTGCCACAATCGCAATGATGTGTCCTGATTCCGTGTAATCATCCGTTTTCCTTCTTTTTTTCCCCCCTTTCCCAATGCAGGCATGGCTATCTGAAATCAACGAATACGCCAACCAAGATGTGGTGATTATGTTGCTTGGCAACAAGGCAGACATGTCTTCAGACAGAGTTGTGAGGAGAGAAGAAGGTGAAAAACTTGCAAAGGTAAAAAAAATCAAACCTTTTTGGTTTTGTTGTTTTTTTGTCTTTTAAGATTGTATCAAAGCACACACACAAATCAGAAATATTTTAAATACATCTACAAGTTGAAAAGCATTGTCAACCAACGTAGATAAGAAAGACAACATGGCTCCTTTCAAATATTAGAGAGTTCAAGCTGTAAAATTTGAAATTTTCACACCAATATTTCGAATAAACAATTTTTTGACGCATTCACTATATCACAGCCTTAGTAATTATGTCACACCTAGGTGACAATTGTTACAGTGAGAATTAAAGCTTTGTAGTGTATTGAGCTTTTTGTTATGGTTTTATACATAACCATGTAGGCTCACTCCAGTTTATACCGGTATGTTGAAGGATATATCACAATAAAAACTACAGTCAAACCTGTGTATAGTTAACTCAAGGGACCAAGAGAAAGTGTGTGGCCACTGTATGGAGGTGACCTTACTATAGAGGTTGTGTGTGACAATTTACTGTGGGTGTGCATATATAGTAGGTGGTGTGCTGAGTGGTGAATTCTATATCATAAAGCTCATGAAAATTATGATACATGCATGTAGTGATGCACTCATAAAATAGGTCAAAACAGAAACATTTGCCCGCAAGGATTACTAGTATTAAGGCCAAAAAAAATTGAATTGTTTCCGGTCACCGCCCGCATCACTTCAAAGGGTGCGCGTCAACTCTTTTTTTTCCTGTTTTTCATGAAGGGAAAAATGTATCAAATTCCACCAAAAATAAAAAAATTGGCAAAAAAATCATATCGCGACATCATTTTTGCCACATATCAATGACCAGAAACAAACCTGTTATTTTTTTGGCCTTTAATTAATAGACCTATATAGTCCAAGCTTTTTGGACAGAGGTCATTCAGGTCATACAGAGCAATATTCACAGGTTTTCCATTGAATTGAGTCAATTCCATGGGGCCACTGACCACATTAGAGAGGTACGTGGCTGTTCTGTAGAGGGTCTTAAAAACATGGAAAATGTTACAGGACTGCCAAAAGGTGACAACTAGTTTAAGTAACACTCTGCCAGGGTGACCACTGAGACAGGTTTGACTGTATCTGAAATGAGAAATTGACCACGAATTCTTAAGAAATTTTTGCTCATAGGACCCACCGATGTGTCCCTGAGTGTGTCATTCTCAACCTGCACTGTCAAAATGATATGAAGGCACGTTGTCAATTTCCAGAGTTCAAATGGCAGCATTTTGTCTGAAAGTGTTTGTACATTAAACAGTTCTGTAACTCTTATTGCCCAGAGCTGGAACAATTTAAAGTCAAATTTACCTTTCAAATTTGACGTGTCTTAAAATATTAATGGAATGATTTCTTGAGCAAACAAATGCTCAAAGTTTTACTGGTGATTGAAACACACTCTGTAAAATCAACTGTAGCCATTAATGTGAGTGTATTTACACGGTGACAGAAACCTCTTGCTGGAATTGATATTCATCGTCCCGTTTTTAGCTCCGCTGTCAGCGACGCGGAGCTTATCAAATAGGTTGATTTTCCGTCGTCGTCCGTCGTCGTCCGTCGTCCGTCGTCCGTCGTCGTCGTCGTCGTCGTCCGTCAACAATTGCCTTCTCCTCTGAAACTGCAAGTCCAATTGCTTTGAAATTTTATATGCAGTTCACTTGTGGTGACTACACTTAAGTTTGTTCAAGTCGTGGTGAAATTTGCATATTTGTATTTTTGGGGCAATTTTGGTGTTTTTGGTAAAAAAATCTTCTTCTCTGAAACCGCTTGTCCGATTGCTTTGAAATTTGATATGCAGTTTACTTAGGGTGACTTCAGTCAGATTTGTTCAAATCGTGGTGAAATTTGCATATTTGTATTTTTAAGGCAATTTTTGTCATTTTGGTAAAAAAATCTTTAAAAATCTTCTTCTTCAAAATTACCAGTCAGATAGCTTTGATATTTGGTACATATGTCCCTAGGGATGATCTATTTCAGATTTGTTCAAATTGTGCAGAAATATGCAAATTTGCATTTTTAGGCAATTTTGCCACTTTTGGTCAAAAAATGTATTTCTCAAAAAGTACTGGTCTAATAGTTTTGAAATTTGGTATACAGGTTTCTATAGATGAACTGAGTAATATATATTGAATTTCTGATGAAATCTGAAATTTGTATTTTTGGGGCAATTTTCGCCATTTTTGGTCAAAAAATGTGTATTTCCAAAACTATTTATCTGATAGCTTTGAAATTTGGTATACAGGTTCCTACAGATAAACTACATGATATTTATTGAAATTGTGATGAAATCTACAATTTTGTATTTTGGGGCAATTTTTGCCATTTTTGGTCAAAAAATGTTTTCTCAAAAATTAGTGGTCTGATAGCTTTGAAATTTGGTATACAGGTTTCTACAGATGAGTTCAGTAATATATAATGAATTTCTGATGAAATCTGTAATTTTGAATTTTTGGGGCAATTTTTCCCATTTTTGGTCAAAAAATGTGTTCTCAAAAAAAGTACTGGTCTAACAGCTTTGAAATTTGGTATACAGGTTTCTATAGATGAAGTTATGAACTAAATTTGATCTCTTGAAATTATGATGAAATCTGCAATTTCATTTTTTGGGGCAATTGTTGCCATCTTTGGTCAGAAAATTTTATTCTCAAAAAACTACTCATCAGATAGCTTTGGTTGACATGTTCTTAGGGATGATCCGATGTGATATATTCAAAGTATGATGAAATCTTCAATTGTGTATTTTTGCAGCTATTTTTAGCCACTTTTTTCTGGCCTCTGCATTGAGCTATCAAAGATTTCCACCTTCCTAATCAACATGTGTAAAAATAGTTATTCTCTACATAAACACAGCGGAGCTATATCGGCGCTAGGTCGCTTGTCTTTAAAATGTAAGTGTTTCACCCTAAACATTAAACGACATTTAGATGCGATGAACGATTTGGTTGCCATGAGAGCCATGAGTTGCTCCTCAGGAAGCGATTTTGACATCCATCATCGCCCATGCTTTTTAAAAATAAGTAGGGTCCTCTTTAATTAGACCGCTGAATTTTCTCGTTGCTTTGTTCAGGAAAAAAATAACTAAAGTTAGCAGCAACGTGCTTTGGGAAGAGAACGAAGCGATTGATATTGTTTGTCTCCAAGAGATAAAATAAGCCACTTCATTCAAGCTTAAAATAAACAAGCACTTATATCGTGTTGCCATGGGATACAGATCTAACTTACGATGAGCTATGTCAGATGCTTTTGGAGGAAGACAGGTATCAGAGGTCTGAAAATGAGCAGACCTGGCTCCATGGTTGAACGATTCTTTTGTTCTAAATGCTTGTTATTTCTGACATTTGAGTCAATTTCTGTTCGCTAATTGTGTGTGGGCTGTAATATTGAATGAACACAGAACAGTTTGAAATGAACATGTTACAATTGTCACTTTCCACCGATGTGGCTTTTAGTGTTCACAGTGCAGTCTCCAAGTGCTGTTAAGTCATTGCAAAAGATTGTTCTCTTGAGAGGCTGTCAGCCTTGCAATTAGTGCTGTGCTAGGGAGTCAACACAAAGCAATGTGATACACCACTGCACTTCACTATGTGCTGTCAAAATACTGGTCCATCTATACCCCCTAGCCCAGTTTGCAAGAGGTGCAGGTGACAAATGTTAAATCTTCAGAACTTAAAAATTTGCCGGACCCTCAAATTACAAGTTTCTCAAGAAATATAATTGATTTTATATTAATTACACACAATCCTCACATAATTCCAAAGTGAAGTAGTGACACTGCACATGATCCGAACACCGTGAGGTTACGTCATAGGTATGAAGACAGAAGAGCATACTGTTTACTGTAGGATAGAGAGCCAGGGGAATTGTTGAACAGATAGGGGTATTGTTGAAATAATAACACTACATCATAATATTAAAATTAAAATATTAAAATAACATGCCTAAAAATATTACAAAAATACAATAATATATCATAATATATCTAATCAAGGTATCTCACTTTTAAGTATAAATACTATATATATCATCAGTCTAGAAAAATACTATCAATATAAATTTGTCTTTTCTGCAGGATCATGGAGTAGCATTCATGGAAACCAGTGCAAAGACAGGAATGAACGTCGAGCTCGCCTTCATGGCAGTCGCTAAGTAAGTAGTCAAACTGTGCGCCTACTTCCAATAGAGGGCGCTATTCACAACTTGCCAACAGCACAGCTCATCAGCATTGTGGACAGCAGCATGTCTTCTGTGGTGTTCTTCTTTCATGTGCTCACACTGTGGCACTGAGAGACCTCTTAAGTGACAAGCTTGTTATCTTCTGCTTCAACCATGCCTCTTCTAATTGCATGAATTTAAACATTTTTGCCTGACAAAAAAACCTACATTTCTAAACACCTTGTAACAAAATCATCCTATTCGTAAACACCACATTCTTTTTTATCAAGCTCTGTATATTATATAAATATGCCTCTTCACTGTAACTTAGGTGATATCTCTGTGTACTTGTAAACACTCTTCCGTCTTTTCTTTGTTTCTTGTCTGTATTCGATGTTTTTTCCGTATCCACTTTTTCCCTAAATCTATTCCTGGTCTTTTCCTGGGTTCATTCCTCAACTTATCGTGAGGCATAATCTTGTTCTCCCGTTCCCTTCACACCATCATTGCTGCCTGTAATCTGGCTAGATACCAGGTTATAATTGAAAGGTAGAAACCTTAAATAAACCTATTATGCCTTTTTCCAGCCTCTTGCCGAAGTTTCCATTTGAATTTCAATTGTTTGTTTTTTTTCTCACATCTCGTTTAAAGTATGATTTTCAGATGGTACAATTTCACATTCCTGTTTATTTTGATCAGTTACCTCTCTCACCTTGCCTGCCTGCCTGGCACTTTTTTCTTCGTTTCTTTATATATATTTTAGATACCATCAAATGCCATTCAAATAATGCATCCCAGAAAGCCAAGGCCTTTTGAAATTTTGTTTTTTTATTTCAATGTTGAAAGTAAAAAAAATTCAAACACTGCCAGTGCACTAGAATGACTTTATTAGTTTCTCACATGTTGTTTATTTTTCCAATTTCTTGTAAATAAACAATTCCTGCACATGGCATGTTAAATTTTATCGTATTCTCCTCACTTCCAAAATAATAATTTTTGCAGTCATCCAATACAGCCAATTTGAAATTCAAGTGTACTTTATCGTATCAAACATTATTTTGATCACCATTTGTTCACAGTAGAATGAACGGTCGTCATTTTAAGCACCTTTTCAACGTACCTTCCATTTTATTCATTCTGGTCATTGTTGAATAATTTTGCACAAATGAATTTATAGGAAAGACTATTATACTAAAAGAAATCTTCACGCCATCATAGCAATTGTTCTTCCAGAGAAAAGAATGAACACTACCACTCATTCTGCAGTCTCATTAAATTGCTCTTTGTGATAAGACATAGGGGTACTGCCACTGGTACTGCAAACTGTGTTTCAATGATTTGCTGATTTGATTTCACTAATGACTATGAGTGTTTGTACGGGCTAAGAGAAACAATTACGCTCCAGACTCATAAAGGAAATTACTTGCTTACATTTGGATGCAAAAATATCAAGCAGAGACAACAATTATTTGAATGAAATTGCAGTGCAAATGATATGAAAAAAAGATGAGATTGTGAAAAAAAAAACAAACTTGAAAGTGACTCCAAATGATACAAGTTGGAAAGGGTCTATGTAACATATTGTACAGGTACATCTTTCAATGATTCAATAATTGTCATGTTATTCTAATCATACTAATCCAATTGTAATTCACCGTGTACTAGTTGGCAATTGCGGAAGTCCCACACAGTTCTGTCATGCCACTGAATTTTAGCATATTTCTGTGATTTCCGAGAATTGTTTCATAAGAGCTCTGTGAATCCAGGTTTCTAGGTTAAATCAATCTGTCATGACAGTCTAATTTCCCAATAAAAAGACTAGCCTTCCACCAAGCCATGTAAAATAGTTTTCTTTAACCCACTTCAATTCCGACAGGAAATTGTACCTTTGTTGTGCTGTACTGACGTGACCATCCATCAGTTGAAAATCCACCTGCATATTCTTCTCATGTTGCTACTACACATTCAGATATCCTGATATTTGCACCTGGGTCACACTTCCTTGCAGACGGATTATGCAAAGTAATCCCCCATCTGAAGTCAGTTTTGTGAGATTGATGCATATGAGTCCATCTGTTTGATTTGTCCAATCAAAATGCAGGTCTGAGTATTAAATATTTATTCAATACTCATGACACTCCCAATGTAAAATATTTACAATTTTTTTTTCACATTTACAAAGAGTAGAAGTTAAACATCATGAAATCCCTGATTTTGCAACTTTTCTCTTTTCTTTCTCCCTTTCTTTCCTTCTTCTCTCTCCTCACAGAGACCTAAGAATGAGGAAGACGCGGCGGCAAGGTGACCCAAAGTTCAGTGTCTCAGATTATGTGGACAGTCAAAAACAGAAATCCAGCTGTTGTTCGTAGTTCTTTCCCTGACACTGAATAAGCAACCCCACTCTCCCTCTCTCTCAAAAAAAACCGTGACTTTCACACAAATCTGACTGGGTTGGCCGATTGACTTCAATCCGTATTGTAAATACCTTCAGAAGACCTACAAGACCAATGAAGTAAGAAAAATCCATGGAAGTCCATGATACTCTGGGACAGAGAGTCTTCACTGCCGTTCTTTGTCCAATATTTTCCAGTCTGAATATTTATTTTTCACGAATCATTCAGCGGGCTTAGTTATGTATTCAGCAGTAGGTCAAAGCCACTGTCGAGGGTAACACAAGAAATAAATTTCACTTACTTTTTATGTCAGAGGTCACGTTCATGCGGTGATAAGTATAGTTCTAGTGGCTGTTGAAAAAAGACTGGACGTGCAAAACTTAAAAAAAAAAGACTCCTTGAATATCTGGTATTGATTTTTTTCTTCCACTCTAATCAATGCAAATCAATGGGCATGAATAAAACCAATTCTTATTCTGATGTACAGTTAGTCATTTTTAGTGTAGAAGGGATGGTCTAGAAAGAAATGATATATGTATTCAAAGTTCCTGGCAGTATGCAGTGGCTCGTAAGGGTGTATCTGATTGGTAGAAGCTTCCCAGATGCTACACTTTGCTCTGTTTCATCCTTGAGTTTCATGTATGGCACTAAAGAAATCTGAATGTATTGTCATCAGTACATCATTTACCAACTTGAGTCCAAATTGGCAATTCCAAGGATGGGCTTTCAGAGGGACCAATCTGTTCATCCCCAGTTCCCTTTCAATAGATCCACACTCACCATTGATAACAAAGGGTTTGGGCCAAACCATGGTGGTGAAAGGGGTTAAACTGTTATATACGTGTGACTTAGATCGGCAGCAGTTCATTATTTTGGTAGAAGTTCTCCCGCTGTAAATACCTGCCTGTTTAAACCAAACTGAAAGAAAACGCCATTTTATGAACTTTGCAAGCAGTTGACATATAGATATATAATATTTAGCTATCAGGCTTTACAATATCCTTAACTATGGGAAAATGTATGCTTAGGGGCTCTACACAATGCTTTGAGAGGTATCAATACGTAGAACCAAACTGAAATTTCCATGCTGCATGTACACTACAGGCCTTCATCTCTTTGAGTCACACTCTATCAACCTGTTCACCCCCGATTCCTTGTAAGCAGGTCCACCCTCATCATTTGTAACAATGGGTTCGGGCCAAACCATGATGGTGAAAGGGTTCACACAATTTTCCTGAAAACAAAGAAGACTGAGAGGTTTTAATGGAAAATCTAATACACAATAAACTTGTGATGCAGAATCAAAGAATCATACGAAAGAACACATTTCTGCTTTGTATCATGATTTGGCAAGAAATTTAGGACCTAAGTTTTCTAAAATGTAATATCAGTGTGATATTTCAGTATGATATGAAATGTCAGTATGATTTGAGGGGGAAATTGCCATTCACCTTTATCATGCTAGATCATTTCCGGCAGTGCTGTGAATGTTCATCTAACACGCCAGCATTGTGTTCAGTTTTCCTTGTATGTCAAGAGGTCGATAAGTATGTTAAGTTGTAGATTTGACGTCTGGCATGTATCTGCTGATATTCAATAATTCATTACTCCACAGCCAATAGCGGTTACTGTGATTGGCTGTCAGTTGGGACAGTTTAGGTATTTGGACTGTGTTGACCAATGAAATTGTGAGTTATATTCATGTAAGTGTTTGGATGGAGTAGACCAATGAAATGATGGGTTGTAACTTATACACGTGTAAGTACTGAAGAGAGTTTGAAAGAGACTTGGTGCAATTGTAAAACTGGATATATTTTGTGTACATAGCCATATAGGACATAGCTATAGTTTTGTGGAGAGATATTTATGCATCAGTTGTCCAATGCTATTTATGTAGGCTAGCTGTTAATTATGGGATGGCATGGTCAAATCAAAGTCAAATGACATGTTATTTGGCTTTTGCAAGGCTTTTTGTCTTGTTTTTGCAAAGATTTTTTTTTCTGAAATATAGGGGATAAATTTGAGTACATCAAGACTTAAGTAGAAATTCTGTCTCCTTATGTGTCTGGTTTCTGTTGGCCATGGTATTTCTGGGAAATTTCAAGGACTCAAAACTTTTAAAAAGAGGGGGGCATTTTGAATGGAGGTTCCTGGGATGAGGGTGAAAGAAAGCACCTCCTCTTCCCCCAAAAACTGATTAGCTTTATATCATTCACAACGTCAACATCGCAACTAGGACACAGGCCTAATTTCAATTTTCAGCCACTGCGACAAGACAGAGAAAGGTCCATTATCTTTTTGCTCAGCCATTTAATGAGCATATTACTTGTAGAAAAGATAGCTGACCGGCAGATCAAATCAAAGATCTTTTCTAAACAAAGCAAAGATAAGTCCAAGTTTTTTAGGGTTTTCTTGGCTTCAGTTAAAAAGACGCTTGATTACAATCAGTCAATTTGGTGTTCGGTTGTTAAATTTTTGTTACGAAATTTTCCTTTGTCTATAAGTAATCTTTTTCTTTACATAACATTTTCTAAAAAACACTGTATGCAATAGCAAACCTTCAGAACTACAAAACTGTTCTAAGTTCCAGGGTTCCACCACCAATATCCCACCAACCAAATATTTTCAGTCAGAGAAAAAGTGCTCATTTCTTTCTTTATGGTTTTTACTTTTTTTTTCAAAAATTTTATTATGGAATAGCATGGATGGTTATCATGTTTACTATGGATTATTGTAAAATAGAGACAAATTGGCAGAAATTTTTTTGTATATTTTCAAAATTAAGATAATCAGATTACTGCGAAAGTTTTATGAGGTTTACACTGTCAGTGACTATACAGGTGTGCTTGCCAGTCTGATGATTTCATGGAAAATCAGCGTATTACGATACTGACCATTCTGAAAGACTATATTGGGAGTTGCATATGTGGGTTTTAGCTAATTACAGTAAAGGCTGTTCTTTTGTGATGTGTCAGTGGTGTATTTATAATGCCCAAAGTTTTGAAGCTTTTCCGAGTTTATCACCATTAGTTAATAGATGCAAAGTGTGATGAACATGTCTTTGTACAGGTTTAGGAGTCTGTGCACTGGTGGAGACTCTGCAGTTTTCACAAAACTGATCGTGAGCAAGGATGTGAGTTTCTGCAGAGTTTCCGATGGCTGTATAAGTCCCTGCAAAGCAGTTTCATTGCGTGTGTTTCTGATTTACATGAGCAGCTCTTGAATTTGATGTTCTGCCGTTTCCTGTGAAGCAACGCAGATTTTCAGTGTACTGTCACCATCTTTCAGAGCTTGGTGATAGTTAGAATCAGTGGTCTCTGACAGAAATGCTTTATGATAAGCTGTAGTAATGGCTAAAAAAAGTCGCATCAGATTCATCATGATTTCTAAATCTTTAATTCTCTCATTATTCAGAAAAACTCTAAAAGTACACTTTAAAATCTGTCAACAAAGATATCATCGGCAGTGAAGCTGCTTGGAATATACTATGTTGAGATGAGTGTATGAAAGTCTTCATGGCTCACATAATTTTAGAAATGTAACGGAAGTTTACACCGTTGTTTGTGAAGTATTAGTATCCTGGTTGTGTGACCTATCACCAAAGACACATGTTAAACAGGGCAAAGTCACCATCATTGGCAGAGTTTTGGTGATTTCATTACAAGAGAAAAGTGCTGTATTTTGTTCAGCGAGCTGACACACGCATGCCCATAGTTGTTCAAACTCTGGGTTTGCTTGTTGTTATTTATAATATATTACTGGTATATTGAATCAATGTAATATAATTCTGGTATATATAAGAATAACGTCACTGAAGTACAATATATGTAATGCTGTAAATTGCAGCTATAGTTTGTTATGCACCACTTGTCAAATTTACAGACTTCTTGGATGAAAAATCGCAAAAAAAAAAATATGTCAGATGATAGCAACTTTTTAACAACCTCGGTTGTCCTTATAAGTCATTGCAGCGCCCTCTATGGCTCATATTGAAGACTTTTCAGAAACCTTACATCGGGCAGCTGCTGTGAATAAGTTGCTAAGTATAATTTATTTTAAGGGTTTATTTAGATATGTACAGGCTCTGGGGTGTATTTATTCAAAAGTAAAAAGAATGTCTTGATCACCAAAATGTTACAGTCTAGGTCAATCGTGACATGTTTTTTTTGTATTTTTACCAGCAATATATGATAATCTATTAGTTGTGATATGTAAGAATTTACATTGAACATTAGCACTTACTGTACTTACCAGCCATTGCCTTTGAGTAGTCAGCAATATATAATTCATTTCAGTGGTTACCATGACAACAGGGGGGTTTGAGGTATGGAGTAGTCGGATTTCGTAGGAACTGTACTGTGAGATACTGGAATTGTGAATAATTTTTTTTTCGGGGCTTTACAGTGGGTATTTCAAATAATATTAAACAAAAAATGATTTCAAATATGTGTACATATTGAGAGATAATTGGATTAAAAAATTTCGTTAGAGGCAGAGATATTGTCGGAGAACAATATTGTGAAGACACTGTTATGTGTGTAGAGTACTGATAAAGACTTGTTCATTTACGTGGAGATTCATGGATATGTAATTTAACTGATAGCTGTCTTTATTTAAATATAGTAGCTGTATTAGCCAATCATGTGGGTTGGCTGTCTTCGTTTAAATATCGTAGCTGTATTGGCCAATCAAATACTAGTCGGTTGACCTTGATTTGGAATATCATAGCTGCATTGGCCGATCGAATGAGGAAGCCATCTTCACTTAGGTGTAGCTTTATTGGGACAGTCAAATGGGGTAAGCCAGCTTTATTTGAATATTATTGTTTGTTAGGGTAGCAAATCAAATAAAGACACCCATCTTTATTTGAATATTATAGCTGTACATTGGCCAATCAAATGGGAGGGTGGTTGTTATTCAAATGTCATAGGTGTAGGGGCCAATCAAATGTCACTCAAAGAATTAATCAATCGATTCAAAACTTGTGTGCAATGCCGAAAACATGAGCATTCTGTAGCGTGTCAGGCAAGCCTCAATTAGCAGACTATAATATGAATTGAAAAACAACGAAGAGAATTTTAATTCTTGTAAGGTGTACGTTGCCATTGTTTTCAGTGCTGTAGTGGAACCAACATACAAGATGTAACAGAGTCGAAAGTCAAGAAAAACTGGCACAAAAATTGCCTTCCAAGATGTGACCGCATGTTTTGAAATCAAATAAACAGTGCAATTTTAGCCTTTACATTTGCATAAGACCTTTATAATCCTAGAGTTCAAGAAAATGTCTCTTTATCAGAGAAGCTCTTTTGTGGAGGGATTGTGATCGATGGGAGTAAGGATGGCTATATGGAAATTTCATTGTTTGTCTTTCGGTTAAAATAATAGAAGGCACTATTCATGCTATTTATGAACAATCGGCCACATCACATGTTAAATTGCCTGAATTTTGCAGGTGCACTCTGACAATCATAATGAAAGTGACAATTGTTCTGTATCGGCGATTTTGTTCCAGGCCAGGTGAAACAAAACACATGGCTATACCCATGTTGCAGAGAAAGTTTGATAGTTTAGAACACTACATCTGAACCAGCAGGCATTCAGTAATATCACATAATTCAGAAGTTTGTGTCCGTAAATATTACTGTGTACAATTCATGGCTAAAAGTCCCACCCTGCCCAATGGTTCAGGACGGTCAAACAGGAAACCTAAAAGAACAGAAATCGCAACAAAATTAAACTTGCCTGTGAGAAATTTAGCACACAAGTTAGCTATGGGAAGAATGCTTCATATATGAACAAGTTACACAAGTATAGTTTTCGTGTTTCTTCGTTGGTCAGTATTTCATTTTGGAAGAGTTAATTTGATATTTATGTAACTAAGCAACTCGACCTGTACAGTTTGGCATAGTCATTAATATTGGTTTTTAAAAACAACAGTATTTTGGGTTCAAAATTCTTAGATCATGTAAGTACATTTGCTTTCATGTTTTTTTTTTCGCCAGTCAATGACTTGTAAGAGTTGGATTAGCTTTATATTATTCCAGTCAGTTCCAAGAATTATACATTTACTCTTTTATCTTTAAGATATTTTAAAAATCAATAAAACTGACTTCAGTGGATAATATGAGCCATTGTGTTCTTGTGTTTTCATTAACATATCACCTCAAGCCTTCCAACTCCCCATCTCCCCCTCCCCCCCCCCCCCCCCTCTACACAAAACAATCAAGAGGGGCAGACTACTTGTATTATTAGATTTTACAGTTGGTACATCTGGGCGCAGATATTAGTGAAGTGAGACACAATTTTTCCATGAGAGTCTCTTGCTTTTCCTGGGATTTTCTCTGCATGGATTATTGGGAAATTCACCTCTCCTTGAACTCCCCGGTAACTTTGGATTCCTACTTGTTCCTCTGACGTACACCCCTGACAAAGAAATACAGAGAAGCAGAGTGGAGCCATGTTTATCTGCCTCGGCAAATTAATTGTGGCATGGGTAGTATGCTAAGATAGACTGAGGAGCTGACACATGGCTCTTTGGAAGATTTAATGTCATTTGTGAGATTTTTGCACCTGTTACATGAATTCTGAATGGTCTAGCAATGAGGAGTGTACAGAAATGGATCAATCACACACAGCCTTCCTGAAAGCTGTGGGAAGCCCTTGATAACATCTAGCACCAGTGTACACTAAATATCAGTTTAAGATGGGGAAATGGACCGATCGCCGACAAATTCTTGACAGCTGTGGACAGCCCCTAACTTAGGTGGGGCGAGGGATGACTGGACGATGATGTCATCTGCATGAAGTTCAAGTACCCATACATGTAGCTTATAGAAAAGGGCCTGCAGCTTGAAAATTTTATTTTTTTCACTTTTTACTTTTTTTGTTTTGAGTGCCAATTGCAAGTTCTTGTTTTGCTCCCGAAAGCTTTTGAAACACCAACTGTTCACCTTGCTAACACAATATCTCTATGTGTAGAAATGCACTGTTGTTTAAATTTGAATGCTAGTCGGACCAGAATTCACTTGTCAAAATAATGATACGGTCAACACTTGTACAGGCTGAGTTGACAATCTGAATACTGTGTATCTTAACTTGCTTCGGGAGTTGAATAAGAAACTAGTCGATATCAAAAAACAAAACTAGCGAAGGAATCATATCAAAAGTTACAGCGGCTGGCCGTGTAAAGGTATTACAATAAATAACCAATCTTGGGAAGAAAATCTGAATGTGTGAACTGTTTACCAGATTGATAAGGCCACCTTTGATATAACCCATTCATCAACAAACATTTAATTGATGAGAAATCTTTTTACACGGCTACTATTTTATTTGCAGTTCTCATCCAGTTGACACAGTGGATATCTCACCTAGTGTAACATCACGAACTCGTGAAATACTGTGAGGAGATTCGAACAAAAAAAAGCACAGATAAATGTGTATTTGTCATCTCTGGGCTCTCACCAGTAAACTTCAGGTTCCAAACACCAGTGTATATCATTTAGAATGTGGCCCATGGAAATATAAACCTGACAAGTTCACAGTAAGAGTTTGTTAAAGGCAACTTTAATCTCTCAAGATTGAACAAAGAGTAATGTTTTGCAATTCATACATACCTCATCTTAGTTTGAATGTTTTTGGAAATCAAAACGCAAATATTATCGAGTATTTTTAGCACTGACAGTAAATCACGGCTTTGACATTAGACTGGGGGAAAAATAGCATTCCAGTGTTTTTGGAAAAATTTCGAACCAAATTCAGAATTCGCAAATGACTGCCCCTTTTTGTATTAAACCTGTGCAGCATTCCAAGACTTAAGTTTGATAGCACAGAAGCAATAACGCAAAATATGGGGTCAGATATGATACAGATAAAAAAGTTGTAATATTGCCATCTCAAAGACATACTAGACTTCGTGGAATTGATAATTCAAGTAAGTTACATATTATTTAAACTAGTTTACTGCGGCTAATTAAATTGATAAACATTCCAAATTCGCATCAGTCTGTTGTGACTTATTCAATCAAAATGTATTGTACACACTAACTTTGTCTTTGTCGGTGTAATATTGTACCAGAATACAACACAGGGGATAAAATTAGTGACATAAAATCAGAATTAATTTTCATTTTGGAAATTCCAAACTGGTTGAACGATGAAATCAATCAGGGATGAAGCGCTTACATCCTGTTGATAAGAACTGCTATCTTTGTGTTCATCCATAGTTTTCCAGCAAAGACTGCACTTGATCAAGCTTTGCAAATATATGAAAACGTGGGCCATTGACAATGGCTGATGTATCCACCTCGTTTAAAGTGAAAATTAAGTTGATAATGAACTAACTTGTTTCCTATTCTATATCTCTTCAAATTTCTAGTCATTTTGCTTGTTTAACGAATTAGTACGAAAATAGTGGTTAGCACACGCCAGGTCTTTTTCCAAACACAGTAACTATTGTTTCTTCTGAATATTAATGTGTGTCTTTCTTCTCTGCTAAAGACAATGTATATCGGTAACATCAAATTTCATCGTTTCTGTCTTCCTTTACGACTGCTTCCCTTTTGGCAACCATCCATGCACTAGCATTTATTCAGCAAGAGTATCCGTGGAGCTCTGAGCAGTCACTTCATGCGAAACTTGAATTTTCCGTAGTCAGCCTCAACACAGCCAGCATAGTTCCATATCAGTAATCCGTATAATGTTGCAGTGAACGCATGGCACATAACTTGTTTAGGGCACAATTTGAAAATTTTATGCCTTTTTGTGTTGCAGTGATGGTACAATGGAGTTACTAGTGTGGCATCCTTTTGTGAATTCACTCAGACAGGAAAAAGAGAGTTTATTTCAGATAATAACGAACAAGTACATCCATGTTCATGTTCAATCCCTCAAGTTCAAATTTTCCTCTTTGAAAAACACCCAGGCTCTGCAGGGGTTACAAGTCAATACCCCCATAGTAGAAATCTCTTGCATTATCCTGCAGTGTCCAGTCCCCTGCATAGAGTTCAATGGCCTGCAATAGCAGCATTCTGGCAAGTGCTGGCGTGGTCCATGCCAGGAAGGCATTGCGGATGTCAATGTACAGTTCCTCCATCTTGTTGGCTGACGTGGCTTGCAGTGGTCTGCCTACAGCGTGAAGCTGTGTGACTAGACAGTCAACCTGAAAGAAAAAAGTGGCAGAATTTTACAAGAATGTTTGATCAATACTAAATATTGAAATATGATTTCACTGAAAGAAAAATGCTGCCAAATATTGGAATACAGTGCACTGGAAATATACCAGAATGTGTCATTTAATGTCCCAATCTGGAAAAGGAAAAAAAAAATATTAAACTATTTTTGGATGACAATTGGCATTGGCAAGTCAAATATCTCCTGTCATGCTTTCTGAATATGTGATTGTCGGTAACAAACATGTCTGGTTACACCTATGAGTTATACATAGAAATATATGGCTGACAACCATGTTACCATTTAGGTTTATAACAATGCAAATAAACAGACAACTCCATTTTGATGGAGGAAGAAATCTGATTTAACCCTCTGTCTGTTCTGAGAATTTAACATTGTTAGGCTATCTCTGGCACTCCGACATTAACTTGCTTTCTTCTCAACTACTGTATAGTGCCTAGCGCTCATGAAGATTAGGTGCTTTAATAATCTCCCCTATTGTCATCATTATTATTATTATCATCATTATCGTCTTACCTCATCCTCATTTTCAAGACATTCTGGTCCAACCAGGGTAAACAGGCAATTGAGTACAACGTCTTCTAATTGGGAAGCAGCCTACAATAAAGGAACATGCAGAAAACCTCAATATTTGCATTTGCTTTTTCCAATACTCACATACATGTACACACACATGCCATACACCAACACATATAGACTCATTAATCTTGGCTGTGATTAAACTTTCCATTGAAGTCATACATGGTTTGATCCTTGATTTTGCTCACAAATTTTTCAAGGTTAACACTTGTGCTCTATTAATCATACATGCAAATTCATTTTCCTGGTCATAATAACGTAGTGCTAAACTTGACCATATTATCTGTTATACTGACGATGCGCTGTATGGCTTTGCTATACCAGGTACTTGGCAGGTTCAAGGGTGTTCTAATTTCAGTGATTTATTGATGTTTTATGAAAGATCATCTGCAGACAATATCAGACTGAGTGAGTGGAACTGGGAGTTGTCGACCAGTCGATCGCAGCTCATTCCTGCCATTGAGGGCGCCCTACAAGAGTTGCATTTTGTTGAAATGAAACTGAAACATGACATCATTGTGCTGCCAGCAATGTATTGTTACAAAGGTTTTGTATGCAATACAGGGTCAGAGAATTATACCTGAAGTGTTTTACATAATACATCGATAATTTTTTTAAAGCATTATTGCTGGTACCATTAACGTTCACCTCATTCCCTGTGTAAAGGTCCACAATAGCCACTGATAACAATAGGTTTGGGCCAAACCATGGTGGTGAAAGGGTTAAAGCTGCTATAGCTATCATTTTCCTTGAACTATCCAGTATATTTGTTCTGTCTGTTCTTTTTCTTCTCCTCAAATAATGTCAAAGGCCAAGAGTTCCAAACTTACTAAACACAGCCTGTGGTTTATGATGTCAGGTGTTATTGTTGGCAACTGAATTTATTCCAGCTTTGAACTCACTTGTCAACAATAACGTTGCATGATATACACAATCCATTTTACAACAAGGCTATGACTTTGGTTTTTAAAACAGGTGACGGTGAAGAACAAAAAATTGAAATTTTTTGTGGAACAAAAATCATGAAAATGTTATCAAATCAAAGTGAGACTTGAGTGGACACCGTGGGTCATCAGTATGTATTAGGGAGATGGTGCAGTGGCAAAGAATGTGAAATTTTCAGAAGAGTTACTTTCAGAATGTGCTTAGGAATACAATTCAGAATAACATTCAGACACTCACTATGTGAGATAATATTCTGTATATTCCAGAAGAGTCCTTTCAGAATGTGCTTTGGAATACAATTCAGAATAATATTCAGACACTCACTATGTGAGATAATATTCTGTATATTCTAGAAGTAACAAGTCATTGACAATGACATAGTCCCCACTTGTAATAGGAGTATTAGTCTTGATGGGGCAGGGAAATGAGGTCATTAAGAAGTATCACTGGAGTGTAATGTTCAGATCTATGGACACATAGGTCTATGTCATTGTTCCCAATTTGAAACAAGAGGCATGTCTAAGTTATGGTTCTAAATCGGGAAAAAAGATCAGACCTCTAGCTGTATTGGCCTGCCAAGAAATACATATGTGCATAATAAATGAGGTACAAGATGTGACATCTTAAGGTCTACTATCCTATCAAAATTGAAGCGTAAAGAACTTGTGGTTACTGAGTTATGCATATATATGCATATTCAAGGTCAAAGGTCATCAAGGTCACATGACATTTTGAAAAAAAAACCCATTGTATTGCTAATTAATCCATATTTGCCAAAATTCAGACCTCTAGCTCTATTGGCTTGCCCACAATTATATATGGGCATAATTAACGAGGTAAAGCATGTGATGTCATAAGGTCTCCCATCCTACTAAATATAAAGGACATAGCACTTGTGGTTACTTATTTATTGACATAATCGTGTATTTTAGGTAAAAGATTATCGAGGTCACATGACATTTTGTCAAAAAATTTCTATCCTATAGTCTGTCCCTATATACTAAAAATCATACATTTACCTCTATTGGCTTGCTCAAAATTAGATATGCACATAATTAATGAGGTACAATATGTGGCGTCATAAGGTGTCCCATCATACCAAATATGAAGGTTGTAGCACTTGTGGTTCCTGAGTTATGGACAAATATGTATATTTGAGGTCAAAGGTCATTGAGGTCACGTGACATTTTTTCAAAAAAATTGTATTGCTAAGTTATCCCTACATACCAAAAATTAGACCTCTAGCTCTATTGGCTCGCTCAAAATAAGATATGTGCATAATTAATGAGGTACAATATGTGGCATCATAAGGTGTCCCATCATACCAAATATGAAGGGTGTAGCACTTGTGGTTACTGAGTTTTGGACAAATATGTATATTTGAGGTCAAAGGTAATTGAGGTCACGTGACATTTTGTCAAAATAATTGTATTGCTAAGTTATCCCTATATACCAAAAATCAGACCTCTAGCTCTATTGGCTCGCTTAAAATTAGATATGCACATAATTAATGAGGTACAATATGTGGCGTCATAAGGTGTCCCATCATACCAAATGTGAAGGATGTAGCACTTGTGGTTACTGAGTTATGGACAAATATGTATATTTGAGGTCAAAGGTCACCGAGGTCACGTGACATTTTGTCAAAATAATTGTATTGCTAAGTTATCCCTATATACCAAAAATCAGACCTCTAGCTCTATTGGCTCGCTCAAAATTAGATATGTGCATAATTAATGAGGTACAATATGTGGCGTCATAAGGTGTCCCATCATACCAAATATGAAGGGTGTAGCACTTGTGGTTACTGAGTTTTGGACAAATATGTATATTTGAGGTCAAAGGTCACTGAGGTCACATGACATTTTGTCAAAAAAATTGTATTGCTAAGTTATCCCTATATACCAAAAATCAGACCTCTAGCTCTATTGGCTCGCTCAAAATTAGATATGTGCATAATTAATGAGGAACAATATGTGGCGTCATAAGGTGTCCCATCATACCAAATATGAAGAGTGTAGCACTTTGGTTACTGAGTTATGCACAAATATGTATATTTGAGGTCAAAGGTCACCAAGGTCACATGACATTTTGTCAAAAAAATTGTATTGCTAAGTTATCCATATATACCAAAAATCAGACCTCCAGCTCTATTGGCTTGCTCAAAATTAGATATGCACATAATTAATGAGGAACAATATGTGGCGTCATAAGGTGTCCCATCATACCAAATATGAAGGGTGTAGCATTAGTGATAACTGAGTTATGGACAAATATGTATATTTGAGGTCAAAGGTCACCAAGGTCACATGACATTTTGTCAAAAAAATTGTATTGCTAAGTTATCCATATATACCAAAAATCAGACCTCCAGCTCTATTGGCTTGCTCAAAATTAGATATGCACATAATTAATGAGGTACAATATGTGGCATCATAGGGTGTCCCATCATACCATATATGAAAGGTTTAGCACTTGTGGTTACCGAGTTATGGACAAATATGTATATTTGAGGTCAAAGGTCACGTAACATTTTGTCAAAGCGTCTGAGATATCTGCGTGAACTTATGGACTCACATGGATGGACTAACGGACTGACATGACCCAATCTATGAGCCCCCTGGACTTTATCTGTGGGGACTAAAAACTGTGTCACTGCATCCTTTTTGCAATATGAATACGATGAGAAACTAAATTTTTATTTTTCTTGGCCTTATACATGGGAGTCTATGGACTGCCTTATATATGGGAGTCTATGGACTGCCTTATACATGGGAGTCTATGGACAGCCTTATACATGGGAGTCTATGGACTGCCTTATACATGGGAGTCTATGGACTGCCTTATACATGGGAGTCTATGGACTGCCTTATACATGGGAGTCTATGGACTGCCTTAAACATGGGAGTCTATGGACTGCCTTATACATGGGAGTCTATGGAGGCGAAAACTAAAAAGTCCTCTAACACGGCCAAATTTGATCGCATTGTGAAACAAATCAACGTGCATCTGTATGAGGTAGAGTACTATCCTTGTACCAAGTTTGAACGAAATCGCTCCAGGCGTCTCTGAGATATCTGCGTGAACGAAAAAGTATAAAATATGCAAATGAGCAATTAATTAATAAGCCACACCCACCAAAATCTAATCAGATCTAAGTCTCATCATGATAATACCAAATACCAAATTGCATGACATTGGACCTAAGGGTTCTTAAGTTATGAGTGGAACAAAATCTGTCTACGGACGGACGGACGGACGGACGGACAGACGGACGGACAGACGGACGGACAGACGGACGGACGGACAGACGGACACACACACAGACATTGTGGCGACATAGGACACCTTTGGTGCTTCGCACCACGGTGTCCAAAAAATTGTAACAAATGTTCTCCCTTTAAAATCATACCCAAAATGGTAAATCTTTTTCACCAACTGGTGCTCAATCCGAAAAAATTATCTTCAATTGTAAAACTACGGATAGACAGCTGCATGGGGATGATATAAAAATTAGACTTACCTTTAGCTCCAGAAACAACTGGCAAACCAAACTGACAAAGGCAATCCATTTGGAAAGAGACTTGTTCCTCAAGGCACATTTGTTTTGATAATATTTCTCACACACTTTTACCAGGTACTCCAATGCTCTCTTCTGTCCTGAACCTGCTTCTTTCTGAGACCCAAAAAAAAAATAGAAACTAAAAGGAATTCATGTCTATGGAGATGATAAAACAGAGAGAAATATTATATAATGATGGCAACCAGAGGTCAAGATTGTCATAACGTATAGGTGACTAGACAGAACTAATAGTGTGACATGTATTATTCCACAATGCTGTTTCTAAATCATCTTTCATACTGTTGAAATGCAAAAATCAGACTGGATTACAATTTATGAACATCTGTTGCTTGAGGGGTCTCATTGCATACATAGACGCTCGTACCAATCAGTCATGATGGGACAAGTGCTATGTGACAGCACAGACATCGTGAAAATCATAATGAACAAAGCTCAGCCACCCGTACAATTTCTTCTGTGTAAATTCAATATTTTGTCCAAAAGAAGGTGTAAGCAGTGCAGAGCTACCATAGCACTGTTGCATAACGCTGATATACTGATTGAAGATGTGTATTTGCACTGAGTGCATGAAGCAATGGTTCTTCCAGTTTAAGGTAGAATGCAACTTGGGTACTGATACTGCTGGGGCTCATTTTGAAGCTCGTGGTGTAAATAAATTTTCATGGTCTTAATCTTTAAAATTGAAGATTAAATTTTTCCCTGTGGAGTTAACACAGGTATGATGGCCATTTTGAATTTCAAATATCAGTAATTTTCAGGCATTTAGTATCTCTAGTATTAAATTTTACACATTGATCCATTTGTGCAGATCATTCTGCTTTCTAAACCCTGATTTTGATTCTTGCTTTTGAAAAGGAATGGCTTAAAATTTCTCTGAGAGTTCTTGATAAAAAATTCAGTTTTTCAAATTTCAATGCAAATACTACCCGAACTAGATTACAAGAAAGTTATCCATTTCATATGCCACACTGAAACAGGAAAATCTACATCATATTCACAGGAAAGTATAAATGTTGCATTCACCAACAATATTGAGTTCATTCCCCACTCGATCAGGGACGAGATTGCCTTATGAACCCACCTGGATGATGACATCACACAGTTTGGTACTCACATGGATGATGACATCACACAGGTTGGTACTCACCTGGATGATGACATCACACAGTTTGGTACTCACCTGGATGATGACATCACACAGTTAGGTACTCACCTGGATGATGACATCACACATTTTGGTACTCACCTGGATGGTGACATCACACAGTTTGGTACTCACCTAGATGATGACATATCACACAGTATGGTACTCACCTGGATGATGACATCACACAATTTGGTACTCACCTGGATGATGACATCACACAGTTTGGTACTCACATGGATGATGACATCACACAGGTTGGTACTCACCTGGATGATGACATCACACAGTTTGGTACTCACCTGGATGATGACATCACACAGTTAGGTACTCACCTGGATGATGACATCACACATTTTGGTACTCACCTGGATGATGACATCACATAGTTTGGTACCTGTCTGACAATACTGACAGTCTTCCATGCACAACTTGACAATGTCTTCCATGACTAGAGACAGTCCCTCCTCTGTCAAGACGTCAGAATCTGAAGACATAGAGATGTCAGAAAATGCATCAAAGCAAACTTCACTGCATATATTTCAAACTTATCTAGCTGAGTAACAGTTATGAAGATGTATCTTTCTAACTCAATGGGGATGCATTGGTTTCAACTTTCCAAATCCCTGTCATAACCTCATGCCTATTCTAGCAGCCATACAAATCATACATTGTACATCCACAGTTACTCTACGTCGCAGAGTAACCATAGTATACTATACATGATATTTCTCCATTGAAACTTTGGTACAAGTACATAGTAACTGTAAATTCAGATCTCAGATAGCATTGTAACCTGTTCACCCCAATTCCCTGTGAGCAGGTCCACACTCACCACTGATGACAATGGGTTTGGGCCAAACCATGGTGGTGAAAGGGTTACGTTTTTTTATGGTAACCAACTTATCAGTTTACTTCCTACACTCATAAAAGCAGTCTTTCTATCATTCACATTATCCAAGTATTCTTACCTAGAAGAGCTTGCAATATGTACGGCTGGATTTCCTCGGAGAATTTGTCAAGTTTGTATGTATTGATTTCTTGCTGAACAAGCATGGAATTTGCATATCCGTAACGCGTCCATTCCATCGGAGTCACGGAATCTTCCTTCTTCTCTGCTGGTTTACTTTTCTCCTGAGTGCCTGCTGTTGCCGCTGCTCTTGCTGTAAGAGATGCACGAGAGCTGAATGTTACAAAATCTTATAAGAAAGTAATGGACAAAGCTGCTTGACAGTTTTATTTAACTAAATCACAGTGTGGAAGTTCTAGTGCACTTGACTTGTTAAAGACGCAAAAATGGGACAGATAATATGCAAATGACAGCATGACATACCATTATCTGATACATACATTTGCAAAACAATTTCATTTGAGGTAAGACTTAAGTATTTCTTGGCATCCACTACCACACTGAGTATGTTAGATTGTTCTAAAATAGGGAACAACATAAAAAAAATTGGATTTTCTCAGTTTCTGAGACTGCAGACGTTACAGATAAAACTGAGTACCTGCAGGAGGAACATAGTATTGCATAGAAGCTTTGTGTTTCTTGCTTTCCTTTTTTGTCTCAGCTTCTTCTGGTGCTTTGCGTCCTTTGATGTGTCTGACAATGTGTCCAACAAATCCGTGTTGCATGTTTAGCCCTGGACTTGGCCTTGCTTCTTTCTGCATTGCGCTTTGGTTTTACTACCACTGTTATCTGAAGATGAACACAAGCATGATGAATAAATGCATTTTATATACATTTCATTATTTCCACTGATGAGAAAATGGTCAGTATAATTTTTTTCCCTGACATGCGAAAAAAGAGCAGGCACTTCTGTCCAAAAAAAGAGTAAAAATTTGTGACATGTCAGTTTGTTGTATCAGACCTGAAAGCTGATGCGTGTGATTTGCGATAATTTCTTTCTAGTTTTAGCGAAATGTTTCATGACTTGCTTCAAGTGCTTGGGTTCATTAACATTTCAACCAAATGAACTGAAGGAATCAACTTCAGCATCTCTGTAGCACTGCTAGTAGTGTGACTGTGCATAATGAAGTGATGATTGCATTTCATTAACGACTTGTATAGCCAAGCAAGACACAAAATGCTTGTATTGGCAAAGTTACAGACAAATGACAAGCACTAATATGAGCTAGTCTACAAAATGTCTTAAAATCAAAAAGGAATGTTTGAGCATTTTGGAAATATTTCAGGAATTTGCAGGAGTTTGATGATAATTCTAAATCATGATATTTTAGATTGTGTTAAAACATTCACGCTGACCTGTGGAAAGCCAGTTCAACACACTATGCAGTCAAAGAAAAACATTTTGTTCAACTGACTGTAAGAAACCTGTCCGTAAATGTTGTTGTGCCTTGCATGCATGAGTTGAGTCTGATTTACGGATAGTGTATGAGAAAGAAATTATACCAGGTCGAAAAATAATATTTCTCAAAATGTTTGAGAAGTGAATGTTAAGCACTGTACATGCATTGACTCTTGAGATTATTTGAACTGGACGATGATTTCTACAACTTACAAGTTTATAATTGATGGTACTGGCCCTTTGGAAAATTGTCTATGCATTTAAGTAAGATTACAGGCCTTCAGTCTTGTAAACATGGAAACTCCATAACAGATACCTAAGTGTGTTTTAGGCCAAAAAAAAAATTGATTTGTTTCTGGTCAGCGCGCGCATCACTTCAAAGTGTGCGCGTCAACTCTTTTTTTTCCTGTTTTTCATTTGCCCCTATGGAAAAAAGGGGAAAATGTATCAATTCCAGCCAAATAAAAAAAAAATTGAAAAAAAAAATCGCGTCACCGCATCATTTTTGCCACATGTCAATGACCAAAAACAAACCTATTATTTTTTTGGCCTTATCATAATGGACATACAAAAGAATGGATGGAGCTATGATCAGTAAATGTGGGTTCATTACCTGGCCTGAACCACGGTCCCTCCACGACCGTGCCTGAACCCTTGGATGGAATGGACCTAACCTTACCTGACATCAGCTGATACTTCAAGTACCAAATTCAGGTCAGGGACCTACTTATGTAAGTCACCAGGGGCAGTGATGCTCAATGCTCTGGGACAATGGTCTGTGAGTGTGAGTACAGTGAGAGTACGGCCATTCACTGTTTGGAATGTGATGAATCTGTGACAAAGTCACTGAGGTGACGAAATACACGCAGCTTTCTCAATTGGATTTACATTGCAGATATATAAAAATTATGGAAATTGAGTTTGCTTCTAAAATTCAAAAACTACTATAATAACTTATAAAGGGTTTTTGTTTCATGTCAATCATTTTATCAACAAGCCGAACAGACAAAATATCATTTCACCTCTGTTTAATGTTTTTTTAACTTCCATATCTTATTTGCAATCACAACATGACCCTGCTTATTTTGTTTCTCTTTTCTGAAGACATAACCCCATCTTCTGCCACTACGAAGGTGCTTGTAGAAATCTCAATAACATATTGCCATACAATGCCCTCTGTTCTTATATGACTGAATTACACCTGATTTATTCATGTGTTACTCATGAACATATGATTGAAGGCAAAACCCTGTTCTGGATTACTGAAAAAGTAACAAAATGAAAGAGTCTTATGCTGCCGGCATACATGCAATACTTTGTCCACAAAATCCAATAAAATTAGGAAATGCCACGTTTTCACACGTGAATTAATGCAGGTATACTGGTTGAAGACTGGTAAATTTGCATGCTCTGCATTATTCACATTTTAAAATCTCATGGAAATAAAATCTCCATCGACAAAGCCAATTCACACTTTACGCTTAGTTGCTGGCATGTTTTACAGTTTAGAGATCTGAATTTTTCAAAAGCTGAAAAGAGTTGATGGTACACCCAAAAATTACTGAATATGAATGTTGGTGTGCAAACAACAAAAAAATTACATTTTAGGACCTAAAATTTGAATATATTCAATATATTACATCACAGTATTGTTTTCAACCATTTTCTACGCAATTACATCAACAACAGAGTACTGCGATTTTTAATAGTGAGTAAAATATATTTCTGTTTGTTTGTTTATCAACCACATGACCACAACACAGCATGTTTCAATGTATGATGTTGGCAAATTAAATTTCCATTTTCTGGTTTTTGGCTGGTGGTAGACTTGTTTTCTGCTGCATGTTATACTTTGAACAACCTGCAAAATTTATAATTTTATTCAATTTAATACTGAGTCACACACGTGTCACTCAGTTAGCTGCATCTCAACTAATGTGGCTTTCACTCTGCTCTGACACGTTTGGATATTCAGATCTTGGGTAAGAGATTACAACACAATAAAGACTGTACACAGTAGTTTCAAAGTATTCAGGCAAGCAGCCTGGGATCACTGCTAGAGTCCAACTAGAGTAGCCATCTGTATTACTTGGCTTGACATAACCAGTGTTTTCCTGATTGGGGAGCTTTGTATCTTTTGTACTTTGCATTCAATAGCAATCCTAACAAGAGCTTACATAATGTATCACAACACTCCAAACTGCTTCTAAGTGCTTGGCTGAATAAACTAGAAAGTTAATAAACAAGGTAAACTTATTAAACTGTCACAGTCATTATAAAATGTCCAAATATACGGGACAACTTGATATACTAGTATGCAGTACTAGCAACCATTCATATTTCTGTCGTATCCTAGATCTTAGATGTGAACTTGATATGTCAAATGTACACAAGAACATGAAGTTATCAGTCGGTCCTCAACAACATGCACTAGAGAACATGTTTGAACTTCCATAATGTCTTGCTGTTGATGATCAGGGAATCCAAATTTCATTTACATGAGGTGTCCTTATATCTAATTTGTTCTTACACAAGCAAAAAACATGAACTGTTCCTATTGACATTTTGTTCACAAACTAAATATTAACTTACAAGGTTCTATAAAACAAAAACTTGCTAATGTCAGATGTGTTCCATTAAATACATTTTGCATGTGTCAGATGGACACCTGACAAAAAAGATGATGGACAAATTAAATTATTCAAATCCTACGTGCCTGGCACTGCATTAAGAATCAATACCCTATTCTGGCATATTTTTGTGACAAAATTCAAAGCTGAAAGAAATTCTTGGCTTCAGTTTAACAACAATGGTCATAGCAATCTTGTATTCATAATCAAAGACATCATGCTTTCGATTCTTAAGAATAGTTTATTTCATTTATAATATTTTCCCTTATTTCTTCAGATTCACTTTTACAATTCAAAGTGCTTTGTTGCTGAAACTTTCATTTTTTGTGAGCCCTGATAAGAGATGCAGCAAATACACGCCCACGCCCATCTAAATGTGTATTACACCAAGACAACTTCAGAGTGCAAGTGATATTATTATTAGTATCGTGTGGGACGGACCATTAGATCTTGGGAGGGGGGTGGTCAAAAACAGAAAAAAAAAATTTCAGAGCAGAAAGTTAGGAAAAAAAAATCTTCAAACTAGTTTGCAAAATAAAAAATAAATAAATAAGAAGACAAAGGCGTAAAAAAAAATCTGCAAAAGTCTTTAAAATTTTGAATTTTTTTTAGATTTTACCGACAGAAAGCAACTTTCTGTATTTTTTAGTACATCCTCCAGGCACATTTTTAATTTTAATTTATACATTTAGAGTGACTGTATCCCTTATACTGGAAGTTGTGATTATCTTATCTTTTCAGGACTTTTGTATTCTGATCACTTGAAAATTATGAAATTATAGAGCCTGTTTTCTACTTGTTTCCTGCGTACAAACCAAGCAGGTACACTAGGTAAAACATTGAAACTATGGTATGGTTGTCAAGACAGAAAGTTGTATTTGCCTTTAAGATCAAGGTAAACAGATGCAGGCCACATCAGTTTCATTTTTTTTCACAGCATTTTATTGCAATGATGAATGCAAGAATGGGTGAACAAGTAGAAACACGTCAATAATGATAAAACAACATATCAAGTCATTATGTATTATTTTGCTTTTAAAAAGGCATTTTCAATTCTTTTTTCTCAAAAAACAGCCTCAAAAACAACAGCAACACATGTTTTAACATTCAACAATACACTACGTAGAATGCCATCTATCCAACAAATCCCAACACAAAAACACACAAAAGGGGTTGAACTTTGAAAGTTTCTCGATAGCAAATACTGAATAAATCTGCATGAATAATCGTTTTTTGTAGCAAATTTCAAAGAAATTGGACAAGCCCTTTCAGAGAATACAGATTTTTTGACCATGAATGGCATAAATTGCCCTAAAAAGACAAATATTGAAATTTCAACACATCTATACACATCCAATCAATTTGGACATGCTGCCACAGAGAAATAGATGTTTTGATCAAAAAAGGGAACAATTGCTCTAAAAACACAAATATGCAAATTTAACTATATTATTTAGCTTATTTTAGCTTCTCAGCTTGTCAAAATCAATTGTAAATCATGAGATATGCATGATGTTTGGTGGGGTGAATGTAGCCATTTCACCACGCAGTAGAAAGGGAAGCCAGGAACCAAAATAGTCAATTTTCAAAACTATAGGAAGCTACTGAGGAGCAAGAAGACCATGTTTCAGAGGAAGATGTGTAATCCAAAAAAAATGCTCCCAAAGTGCCACCAAATAACACCATTTAATCTCTATTTTCAAAAGCTCCAACTGCAGGAGGGGACACCCCTCCTGACCACCCCCCCCCCCCCGCAAAAATACTCCCCAAGTGCCACCAAATAACACCATTGTAATCTCTATTTTTCAAAAGCTCCAACGGCAGGAGGGGGACACCCCCTCCTGACCAACCCCGCAAAAATACTCCCCAAGTGCCACCAAATAACACCATTTTAATCTCTATTTTTCAAAAGCTCCAACGGCAGGAGGGGGACACCCCCTCCTGACCACCCCCCGCAAAAATACTCCCCAAGTGCCACCAAAAAAAAACATTTTAATCTCTATTTTTCAAAAGCTCCAACGGCAGGAGCGGGACACCCCCTCCTGACCACCCCCCGCAAAAATACTCCCCAAGTGCCACCAAATAACACCATTGTAATCTCTATTTTTCAAAAGCTCCAACGGCAGGAGGGGGACACCCCCTCCTGACCACCCCCCCCAAAAATACTCCCCAAGTGCCACCAAATAACACCATTTTTTAATCTCTATTTTTCAAAAGCTCCAACGGCAGGAGGGGACACCCCTCTCCTGACCTCCCCCCCCCCCCCCCCCGTGACCGCTTGCGTGGCTGCTTGTGGTGCTTGGCACCACATCTTTGCCCTCTTTATCTTCAGACAGCGACGAACTAAAAAAAAATTATAAATCTGAAAATTTACTCTGAAAAAAAAAAATTGCACAGCTAATCTCAATTGGAAAAAAAAAATTTCAGAAATTTACAATAGTAAAAAAAAAATTTTCACAATTTCATTGTGACCACCCCCCCTCCCAAGGTCTAATGGTCCATCCCTTATTAGTATCGTGTGAGACACACTCGCATGTAACGATAAAATTTAAGACATACTCACTGAATTGTGATCTTGACTTACGCTTGTTCTCCTGGTAGTTGGGGCTTCGACTGACTTGTTTTCGACAGTTGTGTGTGAAGAGCTACAGGTTGCATGCAGTATAATTTATTGCAAGGCTGGATGATTTCTGTAACGTTGCTGGGACGCGGCGGTGAGCGCATACCACGGAATTGAACCCCGCTCAAACTCTCTTGGTCTCGCTGTCTCTGTGTTTGTAATACGCAAAATAGAGGAAAGCACAAACTACAATGAGTATGACGATGACAAATGGTGCTCCTTGCCACAAATGATGCAGATGGTAGTGAATTATCGGCATGTTGACTGAAAGATGAACGCCTAGCGCCTTCAAGAACAACCCGAGTATCCAGATGTATGACTTGACGAAATATATCAGGCGAAAGTGCAGCCCAGCGCATGTGAATGCTGCACTTGGAAGTTGTAGTGTTGAAAGTTAGAGACTCGACGCTGACAAGTCGTAGTGCATCAGTTACATGAACCGATCAATCTACGTGTACACGACACGAACTCGATAGTGGTTCCAAATTTAGACTGCAAGGTATTAAAGCACCCTGCTACCGGTATTATTTCCTGGCGGAGTTTTACGCACGTACCTATGCCTCAACAGTACAAGCCTGCACAAGCTGTCGGTCACTGTAAGAGCGCCATCAACGTCGGATTTGTGCTGGCAGCAAGGCAATCTCAACAGGGAACCAGGATACAAAAAAACGAACAAAACCAAATCCCAAAACTCAGCCAAACAAATGAACAAAACCAAACACACAAATAAATAAAAAAAAATAAAAACACCGACCAAAAAAAAATGAACAAAATAAACAACCAACGAATCAAAACAAATAAGTAAATCTATAGCAAATAAATAAACAAATAAAACAACAAAACCCCAAATAGACAAATAAATAATAATAGATAAATAGATAAGAGAGAAAACAATAAATTATATTAGAATGGAAATACAATGTAATTGCAACATATTCAAAATGCGACATCAGTATCACCACCCACTATACTCAAGTGGGTAGTGATACTGACGTCGCATATTGAATATGTTGCACGTGTTGTTCAGTCTATTATTTCAATTATTATTCAATTTATTTTTCTCTTATATTAATTGATTTATTTATCTATTTATTTTTGGGTTTTTTTATTCATTTGTTAATCAATTATACTTGCATTTGTTTTTGTTTGATTGTGTGGTTTGTTTCTTCGTTTTGTTTCATTTGTTGTGTTTGATTGTTTGGTTGGTTGGTTTTGTTTATTTGTTTGTTTGGTTGATTTTTCCTTATTTTGTCAGTTGCTTTGCCACGTTTTATCCTGGCTATCCTGGTATATATTTATATTCATTCACAGGCAAGGAAGTACAGCCTATAAGCTCAACAGTTCAGACATTTTATGAACGCTGAGAAACAATTTCATGTTCTCTGTGAAACCAGCACAGCTTAGCGACTCATCAGTTTCTTTGGAGTGGGGGGATTATTTTTTGCCGACGTCAAAAAGTGGCTGACCCCCCCCCCCCCATTCCAACTTTTGAAAACAGAGTGACAGTAAAGAAAGTACTTGTACGCTCAAGCTATACTTAAAGGCTTTTCTAGACAATTTGATCATTTTTTTTTAAACAGAAAGGTTACTGAAACTTTTTTACTCTCTTGAAGTAGCGTTCAAAGTTCCCATGGTGCCTATTTATATATGTAATACACTGTGAAATAAAACAAATAGGCATAAATACTACTAGACGAAATAGATATATATTTAGATAAATAATTGATATGAATAATTAACATAAATAAATAAATGGTAAAACCTTCAACGTGTGCAATACATGTCCTTGTATTCCACAACTTTTAACGATCGAGTTTATTGCATCACAACACACTTCAGGAGTGCAATTTAGTGAGAAAATAAATTAATTCGGATGTCAAGGTCAGCCTAAAAAAGTACTGAAATAGGGGGAGTTTTAATGCCATGAAAAATGCTGGGAAACAGTCAAATTTCATAATCTCAAAAATTTATGCTTATTTTCTGATCGTTACTCCTTTCAAAGAACTGTATATGCGTTAAAATAGGTTATCCCAACGATAATGTGTCCTCAGTGTCACACATGCAAAACTCCATGTCGAGTCTCCAACTGAGGGCCATACACTTTTTTCCAATTCATCATACTAGGTCTTCTTTATCTTGTGTTCATTAATAAAAAAACTGAAAATAACTAAATACTGGCTGTCTGAAGTTTTTTCCTCAAAAATCAGCATGACTGCAACATTTTAAGCAATGTTTTGTATGGCAAGCCAAACCTCACAATATTCTTGAAAAACTTATTTTCGTTTTGTAAAAACCATTTACTTTTTGTAAAAAAAACATTTTGTTTTTGTAAAAAAAAACATTTTCTTTTCGTAAAAATCCATTTTCTTTGTGTAAAACCCTGTTTTATTTTTGTCAATATGGTTTTTACAAAAAGAAAATAGGTTTTTCAAAATATTGCAACGTTTGGCTTGCCATAGTTTTTCTCGGCAAACTTTCACTTTAGTCGACCGTCCTCTTTCTTGTGATCAACCTTTATTTATCCAGCCAGGGCGCCAAATGTTATATAGCGCCCTCGTCGACCAAAGTGGGTATGAAGTTAATTTGTCAACATGGCTGCCACCATGGTGTAAATAAACCAATTTACCCCAGATAAATTGCTACACTGTGATATTTACCCTTTTCGATTGTCAAAACCATGACGAACAGAAGCTGCATCACGCTGTACAATTTCTTCGTGTTTAATTCGACATTTGGTCCAAGAGAAGGAGAGGTAGGCGGGGCTTTCTGGTTGTCCACGTTTGTCTTTGAAAAGTAGAACATTGCGTGAACTCCACGAATAACTGTACAATGTTTTGTCTATCTTTGAATGAGACATTTGTTCGTAAACACCAAAGCGGCCCTGGCTAAGAGATCAGACAGACGCATAGCAAACTATACGAATGATTTAGACTGCAGGACTTTAATGTTGTGGATCTGGCATGTACAAGTTTAGCCAGGACATAGTTAGGAATTGAATCGTGCTGGTGTGAAATAAGTGTGAATTGTGGAAAAAAAAGGAAATAAGATCTTTCCGAATCAAATGCCTCTCGACGCAGCGAATCAAATGGCTGGCCCTTCAGGGAAGCTTACAGCCTTCTTAATGTTATATCTGTAATTGTCCTGCCAATTTTGTGTGAAGACAAATTTGGATTCCAAGCCACTGAGCACATCACAATGACCAAAGGTTTTGTTTACTTAACCCAAGCTGACCCCAGCACCAGCAACAACTACTGTCAGAAGGTGAGGATCGTAGAGTCAACAGTCTTCAACAGAAGAAACTCCTGTTCCAAAGTCATTCACAGAGCTCAACTTGTTCATAGGTGCTCATATTACAGTATCACTTATGCCGGCAACAATGTGATAACAAATTCTCGTAACTAATGCGCTATCCATTTCAGGAACACAAGAAGATATTGTTTTATCAGCCAGCTGACACTCATATCGACACCAAAATAAAAAATGTAGGATTATGTGAAGCTGTAGTGAAGTTCACGGAGTAAGTCCTTTCATTGATTGTAAACATTACCATTTTATATAGAATTTTGTTCTTTGCAACGTAATGCATGAATTTTAAATAACTTGCATTTTAAGTGCATTGTGCTTGCAAGCTAAATGGTTGTAACATGTTTTTGGAGAAAACGAGAAAATAGAATTGACACAAAAATCATGAAAATATTGTTTAAATTAAATCACAGCTACTGGCCCTCCAAAAATTGCAAAAATTGTATGCGTAAAACAACAGATCACATACACATTATTGTGATACATATTTTCACCACTTTAATACTATTCTTTACCTTTGAGGGAAAGGAGTGTGACTGGAATCCAGGCTGAAATGTATGGCACCAAAACACAGAGATCTATGGTATATATAGTTTGGACTGTTAGAGGGAATGTTTGTGTATATTATTTTCATTCCAGCTTTTGGCCATACAAATTTTGACATGGGCACTATCCGGTCCAGGCCCTGAGAACCGATAGTGCCCACGTCTTTGAATATTCAGCGTGAACGAGGGCGATAAAACTACAAAGAATGCTTCGGATAAGGCTGGCGGGAACGCAAACAAAATATCCCCACTCTATCCCAAATTCTACACTAAGCTCTTCTAAGTATTTCTCTGCACTCCCATCTGGTCAGTCCAAAACAACTGGATTTTCGAGATTTTCGGTAGTTCAGAACGATGTTTCATTGTCTAATGAGTTGAAATGGATACCAGCGAACTATTGAAAGTGCATGTCATGTTGTAAAATAACAAAGTCAGCGTTTTGGTTCGAAAATGAAAAGAAATGCGTTGCGAAACACGATAATTTGACAGTCCCTCAAACCCACGACCATACATGAACGCGCTCGCGTATGTCCGTACATTCTAAGCTGACATTGTGGGTATGCATTACACGTCAGCGACGAGTGCTACGCTTGCGATCGTGTCGATCGGTATAGACGGTATGACATGTATCAATGGTCCAGTTCAAGTGACTTGAATGACTACAAAACTGATGTTTTCTCCGTTGTTATGGACAAGGGTCCGGCATTCACAGGTGCAGAACATTTCGGCCAATGGGACATAACACTAAAACAAAAACTGACCAACTTTGCCTGTTTGTAAGCGCTAGCGTTCCCGGGGACAAGGATTCACTCCGCCCGTACCCCGGCCTGTACCTCTATCCCAGCTTTGTACCTAGCCGTTTTTATTTAATTTTTTTATCCTTATGTAAGCCTAGAGTAAGGTCAGTCGTCCAATTTTGATATATTGAAGTCTAATTTTGATATGCTGACTTATTCACAGACAAACAGAAAAATGCTTACATGCCGGCTGGCCCGGGTAACGCCAGGAACACACAGAGGCTGTACGCAACTCACGGCTAACATTGCCGGCCAACTTCAAGAATCATGTCTCAATTTTCTCCATTCTCCTCCAATGAACCCGAGTACAATTTTACTGACAGTATTACACTATTGCCAACTAGTCATGTTATGAGGGACTGTGTATACACAAAAGTTTTAGATTTCATAAACCAGAATTCAGATCTCTCCGTTCAAGTGATGAAGTTTCTCTTAAATTCAACCAACAAGACTCAAATTATGATGATCGTTCTTTCTCATATGTCGCTGTAGCAGCAGCCATAGCTCTCGTCCGTTGCGACGGAAAAACTCTTTTTCCGTCACACAACTCGGAGTTTTCCCGTTGCAATCCAAATTCGACCGGGAAAACGAGAGCTTCGACTGCACAGCTGAATGCTGCTGCTTCCTTGTGGAATAGACTTCCAGTCATATTCGTGAAGTTTAAATATCTTGACTAAAGACCTGCTTCTTTGAGAAAGCATATAGTCATGCGACACTGTGTAAACCGCCAGTGAAAATTTTCTTTATGCTTTGTCTATAGAAAACTTAGGTGATTGTGCTCAGCTCACGTCTGAACATAGCGTTTAGGACTCGATAAACAAAATGTTACACTTGGTGGGGGTGTTCGTGATAAGTGGAACGGCGTTTCTGTCCTATCACTGGCCATGCTTGGGTTAGGCGCCAAATTTAAAATTCATTGTTATCAGTCAGTACATATTGACACACACACCCACTAACTCATTAAGCTGGCAAAAGCTCTTGCAGAAATTTGTATGGCAAAAAGCTGTCATTTTCAGTGTTGTACAGAATAAGATCATGACCAATAAATTCATTTAGCTTTATTGGAAAATCCATGCAGTTCATGAATTCTGTTACATAATAATGCCTCGTCCCTATTGATTTCAGGACATTTACTGACAAACCATGCGCATCACTTCACACTCAAAAAACAAGGCAAATATTTCTACAACCAGAAGAGGATTTCTGGATGGTAATGGTAAGTAATGTCTTCAAAGTTCAAAGTTCAAATTATCATGGAGGGTCTTATATCTTCATCTTGCGGACAGAAAGATACTGAGCGATGAGTGGATTTATTTTTATGTACAAGTGCTGTGATCTCTTTCAAACTTTGAATCTTCTTCTTGTTTCCAGACAGTAACAATACCAAAAAGTGAAACCGAGAAAGATGGACAGACACTCACAGAATATCATGAAGACGATGTGCAAGATTCAGTCTTTGGTTCGATCTTGGAACAAT